>NW_018744475.1:0-24314 GCF_001683475.1 Chenopodium quinoa
ACCCTTTCTTGGTTTAACTTTTGCTTCAACCTTCTATAACAAGTTAGTTCCCTCTATTTGTTTTGCATGACAGTTTGCTCGAGGACGAGAAAAGCTAGCTTGGGGGGATTTGATAACTTGCTATTTTATGCGGTTTTAGGGCGTATTTGAACCTAGTTTACCTGAACAAATTTGTGTTTTGGTTCACTTTTACCCTATTATTATGCAATTTTTGTGTATCCTATGCTTCACGGGTTGTTAGTGTTTTTGTTGAGATTTTTAGGTCCAAAGACGACCAAATGAAGCCCATGGTTACCAAACCGAGGTTAGAAGCAAGGAAATGATGGAAAGAATCCAAGTACAAGAGCATCGTAGAAGAAAACACGAAGAAAAGGGCCCAGAAGACCCTGCACGGCCGTGCAAGATGTTGCACGTCCGTGCAGGAGTGCAGACTTGAAGCCATCTTTCTGCCAAGGCCTGCACGGACGTGCCAAATATTGCACGTCCGTGCAGATGATGCAGCACGGACGTGCTTCCGTGATTATGAGGCAGCACGGCCGTGCAAGATGTTGCACGTCCGTGCAGGAGTGCAGACCTGAAGCCATCTTTCTGCCAAGGCCTGCACGGACGTGCCAAATATTGCACGTCCGTGCAGATGATGCAGCACGGACGTGCCAAAGGTGCACGCCCGTGCTGCAGCAGGTCGTCTTAAACTGAGTTTCTGCCTTGGTCTGCACGGACGTGCCAACTTTGCACGTCCGTGCAGACCTACAGTTTACCCGTTTCTTGTTTTCACCGTCCTCTTATTTTAGGGGGTAATATAAATAGCCCCTTTGGACCATTTTAGAGGGGTTCCCAATTTTTCCAGATTTTCATACTCCTCTTAGTTTGAAACACAAAAATCCTCAAATTAGCATAGATTTTAGTTCTTGTTTTGAAGGTTTTTCAATCCAATCATTGTAGAAGACAAGTTCCACCATTGTTAGTCAATTATTGAAGCTTCTAGTAATTTTTTCTTACTCTTTCTTTCTCTCTTCTATCTTTAATTCTTGCTTTTTATTAATTGTTTGGTTGTTCTTTGCATGTTTAATTGTTAGATTCTACTTAATTCTTAGTTTTAATTTGTTCATGAATTCCTTGAAATCTTTAATTGCTTTAACCTCCATGGATTGTGAGTAGTCTAATTCCTAGGGTTTGGGTGAACCCTCAATGTAATCACCAACACTTGTTGCATGAACTAATTTGTTAATTGTGGGGTGTTAATTAGTTGAGTTTAAGAGGTTTCATTGTTAATTCTTGTAATTGGCCATTGCTTGAATTATTTATCTAGCTTCCTCAACGAAGGATCGAGAGATGAACTTGAGGAAGCTCCCTTATGCTTGATTGACTTGATTTGCCATGAGAATAGGAATTTCTAGTCAAGGGAATTTGCATGTTATCGTGAGGATGTTTTAACACTTGTTTTCTTGCCCATAATCACGAGAGTAGGTTATGGTTTTGATGTCAAGTAATCCCTCTAGCTTGAGAGAGTAGTTGGGTGCATTTGATAACTTCCCCTAATTTATCCCCTAAATCACCATTTCTATGCATGCTACTTGTGGTCCGTGATGAAGTTTAGTGGTGTAACCCATGCCCTAGGCCTTCTTAATATTGTTAATCACCTCTTAGAATTAGTTGATTTGAATTAGAATAGTGTGACGTAATACCAACTTAAAACCCCCGACTTAATCTAGCTTGTTTAAACAATAACATTTGGTGGTTGATTCAACGCCTCTCATGGGTTCGACCCTTTCTTGCCCTTGCTACTAGTTGAGTAGGATCGAGTTAGGTCTTATTTCTTGATAGGTTGACGACGTCCTATCAAGTTTTGGCGCCGTTGCCGGGGAGGCAAAGTCACATTGAATAAGTTATTGTTGAATGAGTCTAGAT
This sequence comes from Chenopodium quinoa, assembly GCF_001683475.1. NCBI lineage: Eukaryota > Viridiplantae > Streptophyta > Magnoliopsida > Caryophyllales > Amaranthaceae > Chenopodium > Chenopodium quinoa. Next base: position 1,909 of record NW_018744475.1, read on the forward strand.
TTGTGTATATGTATATAATCTTCTTATTTTGTTTTTGTTTAAGCGTGTTTACTTTGTGATAGTCATTGCTAACGTTTTCCTTAGCTTTGTTTGACTGTGCATGACACGGAGGAGTAAGCAATCACCGCTTATCCCCGTAGATCCGGAGTTAAATAGAACTTTGAGGAACGTAAGAAGGCTCCTACAAGGCACGCCGGAATTTTTTCTAGCTTATACGGATTCCGAGTCGGAGGATAATCTTGACAACGAGCAAGAGATGGCCAACCCACCGCCTCCTCCACTTCTACAAGACTATGACCACCCCGATGCATTCCAACTTCGGAGTGGCATACTTCTTCCCACCACCAATGCAAACAACTATGAGTTCTCTCCTCAACTCATAAGGATGATCCAAAGTGAACAGTTCGGGGGGAGTGCAAATGAGTGCCCTCTAGCTCATTTAGACAACTTCCTTGAGTTGTGCACTACCATCAAGCAAAACAACCTCACGGAGGAATTCATTTGGATGCATATGTTTCGGTTCTCTCTTAGGGACAAGGCTAAGTGTTGGTTGAGGTCCGTGAAAGAAGGATCCTTAACAACATGGGAAGAGGTTACCAAAGCATTTCTTGGGAAGTTTTGTCCGCCCGAAAAGACCGCGGAATTGAGAAGGAAGATTACAAGCTTCACTCAAGAGGATGATGAAACCTTAGGTGAAGCATGGGAAAGATTCAAGGATCTAAAGAGGAAGTGTCCACACCATGGGTTGCCTTTATGGATGATTATTCAAAGCTTCTACGACGGTCTCACTCCTACCTCAAGGGCCAATCTTGACAACGGAGCCGGTGGTAGTCTTAAAAAGCTACCGGTGCAAGAAGCCGAGAATATGATTGAAGAAGTTGCAAGGCATTACGCCTATAGATATGATAGAAGAGAAAGTCAACCGAAGAAGAAAGGTATGCATGAGTTGAGTGCAATAGATCTCATTGCCTCAAAGTTTGATATGCTAGCTCACAAGCTAGACCAAGCAACCTCCTCAAGCGGTACCTCCTCTTCACAACCACAACCACAAGTCATGTCTTGTGAGACTTGTGGGGGTAATGATCACATGGCTTCATATTGCAATGCTACTAATGAGCAAGTTGCGGCCATGAACCAAAGAAATGAGCAACCTTTCAATCAAGGTTGGAGGCAACAAAACCAAGGGTGGAGACAACCCAATCAAAACCAACAATCCAACTACAACAACCCTCCTCAAAACATCTACAACCAAAATCAACAAAATCACCAAGCCCCATACCGCCATCCAAACCAACAAAGACAGCAATTCAACCAACAACCTCCTCCACCCCAAAAGACTTCCCTTGAGGCCGCTCTTGAGTCTTTCATAAATCAACAAGGGAAGAGCAATGCAGAAATGAGCTCCAACATCCAACAACTTCAAGCGCACAACAAAATAATTGAGAATCAACTAGCTCAAATTGCACAACAAGTTGGGAGTTCTACCTCCAATGCTAGTGGTCAATTTCCAAGCTCAACGGTTGTGAACCCAAAGGAGCATGTCAAGGCTATCACATTGAGGTCCGGGAGAGGGTATGAAGGTCCGGTAATGAGTGAAGATGTGCCACAAAAGAGAGATGAGGGTGTGGAGGTGAGAAGTGAGAATGATGTTGAAAATGAGGTGGTAGAAGTTGAGAGAAAAGAAAAAGAAAAGAGTGTTGAGGGAGACACAAAGAAAGGAGAGGGAGTTGAAGTTGAAGTGGAGAAACCCCCAATGAGAGTCTACAAGCCACCTATTCCTTTCCCTCATAGGTTGGTAGAGAAAAATTGAATGAGAAGTTTTCAAAGTTCCTTGAGGTCATGAGAGGGCTCCAAGTGAACATTCCCTTTCTTCATGCTATGTCACAAATGCCTACATATGCGAAATTTTTAAAAGATCTCTTGTCCAACAAAAGTAGGCTTGAAGAGAGTGCAACCATCTCCCTTCCAATGGAGGTGAGCGCAATCATTCAAAACAAGCTTCCCCGAAAGCTTGGTGACCCGGGTAGCTATGCAATTCCGGTGAAGATTGGAGATATGGAAGCCATGGATGCTCTTTGTGATCTTGGGGCAAGTGTAAGCTTGATGCCCTTCTCAATTGCGAAAAATTTAAAAGTTGGTGAGATGAAGCCAACAAGAATCTCAATACAATTAGCCGATCGTTCGGTTAGGTTACCAATGGGAATACTTGAAGATGTACCGGTACAAGTGGGAAGAGTTTTTGTACCTTGTGACTTTGTGGTGATGGAAATGGAGGAGGACAACAAGGTTCCTCTCATTTTGGGAAGGCCGTTCTTGAACACGGCGGGAGTGGTAATTGATATGAAACAAGGCAAGCTAACATTGAATGTGGGAGATGAGAAAATTTCTTTCTCATTCTCGCAAGCCATGAGGAAGCCTATGTATGAGGATATCAATAGAATCGATACTCTTGACCGAGAAGTGGAGGAATTGAAGATGATGAACAATAGCAAAGATACTCTACAAGCGATCCTCACGGAAAGTTTGTACAATGATGATGATGAAGCTAAGGGGTACAAGTTGTTGCTAGACCAACCCCTACATGGCAAGGCAAGGGAGTTTGAAGCACTTAAGGTGGAGGTAAAAGAGGAGAGGTCTACGCCTCCTCCTAAGGTTGAACTTAAACCCCTTCCCCCTTCACTTAAATACGTTTTTCTTGATGATAATGAGACTTATCCCGTTATTGTCAATACCAACCTTGATGACACTTCCCTTGAGAAACTCCTAGTTGTGTTGAGGGAGTATAGGAGTGTCATTGGGTATGCCATTGATGACATTAAGGGGATAAGTCCCACGATATGCATGCACAAGATTTTGCTTGATAATGATCATGACTCCTCAATTGAGCACCAAAGAAGGCTCAACCCCAACATGAAAGAAGTTGTTAAAAAAGAGGTTTTGAAACTTCTTGAAGCGGGCATAATCTACCCTATCTCCGATAGCAAGTGGGTTAGCCCGGTTCAAGTTGTTCCAAAAAAAGGGGGCATGACCATTATCAAGAACGATAAGGGTGAGACCATTTCTACAAGGTCGGTCACCGGGTGGAGAATGTGCATAGACTATCGAAAATTGAACAAATCCACTCGGAAGGACCACTTCCCTCTCCCCTTTATCGATCAAATCTTGGAAAGGTTGGCATCACATAGTCACTATTGCTTCTTGGATGGGTATTCGGGATTCCTCCAAATCCCTATCCTACCCGAGGATCAAGAGAAGACTACATTCACATGCCCTTTTGGCACCTTTGCTTATCGAAGGATGCCATTTGGATTATGTAATGCACCTTCTACATTTCAAAGGTGTATGATGTCTATCTTTTCCGACATGCTTGAATCATCAATCGAGGTATTTATGGATGACTTTTCTGTTTGCGGTTCATCTTTTGACACTTGCCTAAGTAATTTGATTAAAGTGTTAAAAAGATGTCAAGAGGTGAACCTTGTGCTTAATTGGGAAAAATGTCATTTCATGGTTGAAGAGGGTATTGTGTTGGGACATGTTGTTTCTAGTAGGGGCATTGAGGTTGATCGTGCCAAAATTGAGGTTATTGAGCGCCTCCCTCCCCCCACTAATGTGAAGGGTATAAGGAGTTTTCTTGGACACGCGGGTTTTTACCGCCGGTTCATTAAAGATTTTTCCAAAATCGCTAAGCCGCTCACTCAATTGTTGGTAAAGGATGCCCCTTTTGTGTTTTCTAATGATTGTTTGCTAGCCTTTGATAGGTTGAAGGAAGCTTTGATCACGGCTCCCATCATTCAACCACCGAATTGGGAGCTCCCTTTTGAACTCATGTGTGATGCTTCGGACTATGCCGTTGGATCTGTGCTTGGGCAAAGGAAGGATAAAAAGCTCCATGCCATCTATTACACTAGCAAAACTCTTGATGAAGCACAAAGAAACTACACAACGACTGAAAAAGAGCTCCTAGCCATCGTCCATGCTATCGAAAAGTTTAGGTCTTACTTGGTGGGGCTCCAAAGTTATAGTCTTCACCGACCATGCGGCTTTGAAGTACTTGCTGTCCAAGAAGGACGCTAAACCAAGGTTGATTAGGTGGGTCTTGCTCTTACAAGACTACGATATAGAAATTCGGGACAAGAAGGGTGCCGAGAATGTAGTAGCCGATCATCTCTCACGGCTACCGATCGTAGAAGGTGAAATTGAAGCTTTGCCAATTGATGATTCATTCCCGGATGATCAATTATTCGCAATCATTCAAGCCCCGGCCCCATGGTTTGCGGATATTGTAAATTACTTGGCTTGCTCCATCCTTCCTCCCGACCTCACCTATCAACAAAAGCGGAAGTTCCTCCATGATGTCCGCCAATACTTTTGGGATGACCCCTTGCTCTTCAAACAAGGTGTTGATGGTCTTTTTAGAAGGTGTGTCCCCGACGATGAAATTCATGAAGTTATCACAATGTGTCACTCCTCACCTTGTGGAGGACATATGAGTGCTAACAAGACATTGGCGAGAATATTGCAATGCGGTTTCTATTGGCCCTCTATGTTCAAGGACGTATGGGGAGTTGTTAAAGCTTGTGACCGGTGTCAAAGGACCGGTAATTTGTCAAGAAAGAACGAAATGCCTTTGAATAACATTTTAGAGCTGGAAATTTTCGATGTGTGGGGAATAGATTTTATGGGACCTTTCCCATCCTCTTTTGGGAACAAATACATTTTGGTGGCCGTCGACTATGTATCAAAGTGGGTTGAAGCGGTTGCATCTCCTACAAATGATGCTAAGGTAGTAGTCAAGTTGTTCAAGAAAGTCATTTTCCCTAGGTTTGGTGTGCCACGTGCCGTAATAAGTGATGGAGGATCGCACTTTGCAAAGCGATCTTTCAAGGCTCTCCTTGAAAAATACGGAGTGAGGCACAAGGTGTCATTGGCTTACCACCCTCAAACAAGTGGTCAAGCTGAAATTTCAAATAGGGAGATTAAGTTGATACTAGAGAAGACGGTGAATAGGTCAAGGAAGGATTGGTCATCAAGGTTGGATGATGCTCTATGGGCCTACCGCACCGCCTTCAAGACTCCTATTGGCACCACCCCTTACAAGCTCGTTTATGGGAAATCATGCCATCTACCGGTGGAACTGGAACATCGTGCGCACTGGGCTATCAAAACCTTGAATTTTGATATCCAATCCGCCGGAGAAAAGAGGATGCTTGACCTCCATGCCTTGGAAGAGTTGAGGTTAGATGCATATGAGAGTGCAAAGATCTACAAGGAGAAGACCAAAGCATGGCACGACAAGCACATCAACAAGAGAGAGTTCAAGGAGGGTGACAAGGTCTTGCTATTTAACTCCCGGTTGAAGTTGTTTCCGGGAAAGCTAAAATCAAGATGGAGTGGCCCTTTCACCATTACAAAGATATTCCCATATGGCGCCATTGAGATTTCCAACGACAAAGGTGAACCATTCAAAGTTAATGGCCAAAGGTTGAAAGCATACTTCGATGGTTTCGTGCAAGAAGAAACAAAGGTAGTTCATTTAGATGAATTTGATATCCCTCGTGATTGAAAACGTAATATGGTCAAGCTAGTGACAATAAAGAAGCGCTTCCGGGAGGCAACCCGAGTATTTTAGTAATTTTACTCAAAAAAAAAAAAAAAAAAAAAAAAGGAGAGTAAACGTGCCAAAAGCAGCAAGTGCCAAGTTAAGCACGTCCGTGCCAAAATCAGCACGTCCGTGCCAAAAGCAGCACGTCCGTGCCGATAATGGCACGTCCGTGCTTTTACAGGCAGAAAGTTGAGAAGTATTCTGCCAAGTTAAGCACGTCCGTGCCAAAAGCAGCACGTCCGTGCTGCCGCAGCACGTCCGTGCCGATAATGGCACGTCCGTGCTTTTACAGGCAGAAAGTTAAGCACGTTCTGACTTGAGCTGCACGTCCGTGCCAATGCTGCACGTCCGTGCATACCAAGTATTTAAGGCCGAAACTGCTCGAAAAAAAGAAAAAAAATCCACAATTTTTTTGTTCTTCCTCTCAAACCCACGGTTCTCCTCCTTCTCTCTAACCCCTCTTACTCCTCCTCTCAACCCTCAAACACTCAAATTCTCACCCAAAATTCAACATTTCCCACCATAATCAACACTCCTTTTCAACAAAAACGCAAAATACTACTCCTTTCTCCAATCTTCAACCCAAAAATCACCCATTAACCGAAACCCTAAGAAGAAAAAAAATCAATTTGGGGGTTTTCTTTTGGATTGAAATTTTAACAATTGGTTGAAGGAAAAGGTTCAAGCAAGGGAAAGGAAGGCTAGGAAGGTTCATTGGCGGGTTTTACACCCACGTTAAGCTCGGTATAATCGTTCCTTCCACTTACTATTTCCATACTTGAAACTTGTTGTTTTGTGCTTATTTTTGCTTGCAATCTTGGTTGAATTGATAGTTGTTGAGTATTTGTGCTTTTATGTAAAGCATTATGGGTTTAATTGAATATTGTGAGGATTAATTGTTTAGGTTTTGTGAGTTTTTGATTGTGTGGATTATTCTTTGTGGTGTCCTTTGGTGTGGCTAAGTCTTGGGTTTTTGACCTTAAAATTACTTGGTGAATTGGTTTAGTGTCTTGATCTCTTTGTGTGGCGGGTTTAGTCATTCTAAATAAAACAAAATAAAAACAACCATGCCAAGAAGAAACCAATCCCGAAACACCTCTTCCCTTAGATTTAGGAACCCATCGCCTCCTCCTCCCGTTGATCCACCGCAAGTGGACACAATGGGAATAGTTTTCGCTGACCAGGCCTTTTCGGCCAATTTCCTTAAAATCAGTAGGAGGCGGGTCAAGCCCACCAAATTCTATGATAGTGAGGTGGCGGACGCCTTAGGGGTAGGAGCTGACATCACAATGTTATTCGAGGGAGCCGACCTAGGTTCTTGGCTAGAGTTACATGCCTTAACCTATAGGAGACTGACCCTAGAATTCCTCTCCTCCCTTTGTGTGCACCGTGACACCACAAGATCCCCCCGTTACATGACCTTCCAGCTCATGAATGCCCAACATAGAATGTCCGTAGCGAGAGTTAACCAAGCTTTCGGGTGGCCTGTTTCTGGAACTATGGGCCTAAGGATAGGCAACCCCGTAACTATATGGGCGGTGAATTTGGAGAAGAAATCACAGGGCTGTTTGGGTATAACCCTAGAACTGATTAAGGCCACAGCCATTATTCGCCCTGCCTTTAGGATCGCCCAGCGTACCATAGCGAACACAGTTTTTGCTAGGGGAGACAGTTCAGGGGTCGTGTCTACTCGAGAGCTTTACTTTCTATGGCATCTGAGTGAGGGTAGTACGAGTTTAAATGTGGGGTCTTGGTTTATGGACCACCTAGAAGATGTTGCCACAGGATCAGGCAACATCACCATAGGTGGTATGATTACTATAATTGCTGCTGCTCTTAACCTTGATTTTGCAGAAGAGCAGGTTGTTTCCAGGTCCAACACAGTTGGATATGCAGTCGCTGAGAGCCATGAAATGGCTCACGGATGTAGAGGGGAACCACCCCTATTTGTGGTTGGTGAGTAGGCGCCCCTATGCCTACTTACCCGACCCCGAGGCCACCGCCATCTACAACCAGGCGAACTGGATCTTTGAGAGGGACTTCCCTTGGGCTCCCGGTCAAGAGGGAGAGGAACAAGGGCAAGAGCAGCAAGAGCAACAACAACATCATCAACAACAACAATTTCAGCAACAACCAGAATTTCACCAGCAGTACGAGTTCCAACAAGGGTACCAAGAGGGGTACCAAGGTCAGGGCATGGGTGAAGGCAACCCATTCCTCACCTTCGAGCAGCAGATGGCTAATATGAATGCGAACTTCGCCCGCATGACTTCCGAGTTTGAGACAATGAGGAAGTCAAATGAAGACTTGAGGACTTCTTTTGACGGAATGAGGTCAAGCTTTGAAGGTCTTCGATCGGAATTGGGCGACTTCCGCAATGTATATCACCATCTCTACCCCGGGGGTTCGAGCTCCCAAGGGGGCCCGAACCAATGAGTTAGTATCTCCTTCCCCTTCTCTTTGTGCTTATATTGTTTCAACATTGGGGACAATGTTTATGATAGCTTGGGGGGGAGTATTTTCTCATTTACCATTGGTTCATGCTGTGTTCTCGTACGTATATGTTGATTGCATGCCCTATTCCCATTTCCCTAACATCCAAACCCTTTGAATCCAAATTGCTTCCTTTGAAATCCAAATCCCTTGCATTGTGAATACTTCTCCTATCCCTTATTTAGATGTATAGTTATTTTATGCCTAAAAAAAAAAAAAAAAAAAAAGAGAGAAAAAAAAGAGAGAAAAAAATGAAAAAAAAAAATGATGAAAAAGTGCCCAAGGATGAAACTCATATGACGATTATATGTTTTGCTTGCTTGACTCTTGAGTGATGAGTAAAAGTTTTTTTTAGAAGTGTGTGTGCACGAGTTGGGGTCATTTAGAGGTCTATTAATCTTGATTGCATTGGAGTATATGAAATGAAAGCCAATGAATGCTCAATTGCACGCCTAGTATAAGATATTGTCTAATTTGCTCAAGTAGGATATGTTTGAATAAATTTGTGGTCCCTTGTGCCCTTGATGTGTCCCCTTTCCTCCCCGAAATGAAACTCTATTAGGGAATTGGTTCTACTTGTATCATGTGTAATAAGTGGCGTAATAAGCCACACGTTCTCAATAAAGAAAGAGCGCTCACAGTTAAAAGAGGCGAGGGCATTGAAAATTGAAAAAAAAAGAAGAGCATAAAAAAAAGGGGAGAACAAAAACTACCCCAAAACTTCTAAAAAAAAAAAAAAAAATTCTCTTCTTTAGAGGTCAACTCGTGGATGCCTCCCACACCTTGTTTGCATTGTTGTTTCTTATGAAATTCCCGAGTTAGAGTGTAGTTAAGGGGCCTTGGGTGTGCATTTTGGGAGGTGGACTAGCATTTTGAGATTTTATAACCGAAAGAGGGCTTGTTACAACTTTGGAATATCTAGGTGTGCTCTAATGAAATAGTAAAAGGCCAAAGGAAGTATCCTAGTGCAACCTTGTTTAGTTCTCCTCTCTTACCCCAACTCATGTGTACATTTGTATGATTGGTAATTCTTGAAAGTTGTTCACTTGTCTTGCTTTTGAATCACATCCCGATGAGTTGACTTGGGCTATAAAAAAAAAAAAAAATCGTGTGTTGTGTTTGTGGGAGTTGTGGGTGATTCTCTTTGGAAACCCTCACGAGAGATGGACTCGTCCTACTAGGCGACTTGTAGGTTTAAACGCTTCTCACTTTTGCTAAAAGTGATCGTTCGGTTTATTGTGTATGCCTACCCTTTCTTGGTTTAACTTTTGCTTCAACCTTCTATAACAAGTTAGTTCCCTCTATTTGTTTTGTCATGACTAGTTTGCTCGAGGACGAGCAAAAGCTTAGCTTGGGGGGATTTGATAACTTGCTATTTTATGCGGTTTTAGGGCGTATTTGAACCTAGTTTACCTGAACAAATTTGTGTTTTGGTTCACTTTTACCCTATTATTATGCAATTTTTGTGTATCCTATGCTTCACGGGTTGTTAGTGTTTTTGTTGAGATTTTAGGTCCAAAGACGACCAAATGAAGCCCATGGTTACCAAACCGAGGTTAGAAGCAAGGAAATGATGGAAAGAATCCAAGTACAAGAGCATCGTAGAAGAAAACACGAAGAAAAGGGCCCAGAAGACCCTGCACGCCGTGCAAGATGTTGCACGTCCGTGCAGGAGTGCAGACTTGAAGCCATCTTTCTGCCAAGGCCTGCACGGACGTGCCAAATATTGCACGTCCGTGCAGATGATGCAGCACGGACGTGCTTCCGTGATTATGAGGCAGCACGGCCGTGCAAGATGTTGCACGTCCGTGCAGGAGTGCAGACCTGAAGCCATCTTTCTGCCAAGGCCTGCACGGACGTGCCAAATATTGCACGTCCGTGCAGATGATGCAGCACGGACGTGCCAAAGGTGCACGCCCGTGCTGCAGCAGGTCGTCTTTAAACTGAGTTTCTGCCTTGGTCTGCACGGACGTGCCAACTATTGCACGTCCGTGCAGACCTACAGTTTACCCGTTTCTTGTTTTCACCGTCCTCTTATTTTAGGGGGTAATATAAAATAGCCCCTTTGGACCATTTTAGAGGGGTTCCCAATTTTTCCAGATTTTCATACTCCTCTTAGTTTGAAACACAAAAATCCTCAAATTAGCATAGATTTTAGTTCTTGTTTTGAAGGTTTTTCAATCCAATCATTGTAGAAGACAAGTTCCACCATTGTTAGTCAATTATTGAAGCTTCTAGTAATTTTTTCTTACTCTTTCTTTCTCTCTTCTATCTTTAATTCTTGCTTTTTATTAATTGTTTGGTTGTTCTTTGCATGTTTAATTGTTAGATTCTACTTAATTCTTAGTTTTAATTTGTTCATGAATTCCTTGAAATCTTTAATTGCTTTAACCTCCATGGATTGTGAGTAGTCTAATTCCTAGGGTTTGGGTGAACCCTCAATGTAATCACCAACACTTGTTGCATGAACTAATTTGTTAATTGTGGGGTGTTAATTAGTTGAGTTTAAGAGGTTTCATTGTTAATTCTTGTAATTGGCCATTGCTTGAATTATTTATCTAGCTTCCTCAACGAAGGATCGAGAGATGAACTTGAGGAAGCTCCCTTATGCTTGATTGACTTGATTTGCCATGAGAATAGGAATTTCTAGTCAAGGGAATTTGCATGTTATCGTGAGGATGTTTTAACACTTGTTTCTTGCCCATAATCACGAGAGTAGGTTATGGTTTTGATGTCAAGTAATCCCTCTAGCTTGAGAGAGTAGTTGGGTGCATTTGATAACTTCCCCTAATTTATCCCCTAAATCACCATTTCTATGCATGCTACTTGTGGTCCGTGATGAAGTTTAGTGGTGTAACCCATGCCCTAGGCCTTCTTAATATTGTTAATCACCTCTTAGAATTAGTTGATTTGAATTAGAATAGTGTGACGTAATACCAACTTAAAACCCCCGACTTAATCTAGCTTGTTTAAACAATAACATTTGGTGGTTGATTCAACGCCTCTCATGGGTTCGACCCTTTCTTGCCTTGCTACTAGTTGAGTAGGATCGATTTAGGTCTTATTTCTTGATAGGTTGACGACGTCCTATCAAGTTTTGGCGCCGTTGCCGGGGAGGCAAAGTCACATTGAATAAGTTATTGTTGAATGAGTCTAGATTTGTGTATATGTATATAATCTTCTTATTTTGTTTTTGTTTAAGCGTGTTTACTTTTGTGATAGTCATTGCTAACGTTTTTCCTTAGCTTTGTTTGACTGTGCATGACACGGAGGAGTAAGCAATCACCGCTTATCCCCGTAGATCCGGAGTTAAATAGAACTTTGAGGAACGTAAGAAGGCTCCTACAAGGCACCCCGGAATTTTTTCTAGCTTATACGGATTCCGAGTCGGAGGATAATCTTGACAACGAGCAAGAGATGGCCAACCCACCGCCTCCTCCACTTCTACAAGACTATGACCACCCCGATGCATTCCAACTTCGGAGTGGCATACTTCTTCCCACCACCAATGCAAACAACTATGAGTTCTCTCCTTAACTCATAAGATGATCCAAAGTGAACAGTTCGGGGGGAGTGCAAATGAGTGCCCTCTAGCTCATTTAGACAACTTCCTTGAGTTGTGCACTACCATCAAGCAAAACAACCTCACGGAGGAATTCATTTGGATGCATATGTTTCGGTTCTCTCTTAGGGACAAGGCTAAGTGTTGGTTGAGGTTCGTGAAAGAAGGATCCTTAACAACATGGGAAGAGGTTACCAAAGCATTTCTTGGGAAGTTTTGTCCGCCCGAAAAGACCGCGGAATTGAGAAGGAAGATTACAAGCTTCACTCAAGAGGATGATGAAACCTTAGGTGAAGCATGGGAAAGATTCAAGGATCTAAAGAGGAAGTGTCCACACCATGGGTTGCCTTTATGGATGATTATTCAAAGCTTCTACGACGGTCTCACTCCTACCTCAAGGGCCAATCTTGACAACGGAGCCGGTGGTAGTCTTAAAAAAGCTACCGGTGCAAGAAGCCGAGAATATGATTGAAGAAGTTGCAAGGCATTACGCCTATAGATATGATAGAAGAGAAAGTCAACCGAAGAAGAAAGGTATGCATGAGTTGAGTGCAATAGATCTCATTGCCTCAAAGTTTGATATGCTAGCTCACAAGCTAGACCAAGCAACCTCCTCAAGCGGTACCTCCTCTTCACAACCACAACCACAAGTCATGTCTTGTGAGACTTGTGGGGTAATGATCACATGGCTTCATATTGCAATGCTACTAATGAGCAAGTTGCGGCCATGAACCAAAGAAATGAGCAACCTTTCAATCAAGGTTAGAGGCAACAAAACCAAGGGTGGAGACAACCCAATCAAAACCAACAATCCAACTACAACAACCCTCCTCAAAACATCTACAACCAAAATCAACAAAATCACCAAGCCCCATACCGCCATCCAAACCAACAAAGACAGCAATTCAACCAACAACCTCCTCCACCCCAAAAGACTTCCCTTGAGGCCGCTCTTGAGTCTTTCATAAATCAACAAGGAAGAGCAATGCAGAAATGAGCTCCAACATCAACAACTTCAAGCGCACAACAAAATAATTGAGAATCAACTAGCTCAAATTGCACAACAAGTTGGGAGTTCTACCTCCAATGCTAGTGGTCAATTTCCAAGCTCAACGGTTGTGAACCCAAAGGAGCATGTCAAGGCTATCACATTGAGGTCCGGGAGAGGGTATGAAGTCCGGTAATGAGTGAAGATGTGCCACAAAAGAGAGATGAGGGTGTGGAGGTGAGAAGTGAGAATGATGTTGAAAATGAGGTGGTAGAAGTTGAGAGAAAAGAAAAAGAAAAGAGTGTTGAGGGAGACACGAAGAAAGGAGAGGGAGTTGAAGTTGAAGTGGAGAAACCCCCAATGAGAGTCTACAAGCCACCTATTCCTTTCCCTCATAGGTTGGTAGAGAAAAAATTGAATGAGAAGTTTTCAAAGTTCCTTGAGGTCATGAGAGGGCTCCAAGTGAACATTCCCTATTTCATGCTATGTCACAAATGCCTACATATGCGAAATTTTTAAAAGATCTCTTGTCCAACAAAAGTAGGCTTGAAGAGAGTGCAACCATCTCCCTTCCAATGGAGTGAGCGCAATCATTCAAAACAAGCTTCCCCGAAAGCTTGGTGACCCGGGTAGCTATGCAATTCCGGTGAAGATTGGAGATATGGAACCATGGATGCTCTTTGTGATCTTGGGGCAAGTGTAAGCTTGATGCCCTTCTCAATTGCGAAAAATTTTAAAAGTTGGTGAGATGAAGCCAACAAGAATCTCAATACAATTAGCCGATCGTTCGGTTAGTTACAATGGGAATACTTGAAGATGTACCGGTACAAGTGGGAAGAGTTTTTGTACCTTGTGACTTTGTGGTGATGGAAATGGAGGAGGACAACAAGGTTCCTCTCATTTTGGGAAGGCCGTTCTTGAACACGGCGGGAGTGGTAATTGATATGAAACAAGGCAAGCTAACATTGAATGTGGGAGATGAGAAAATTTCTTTCTCATTCTCGCAAGCCATGAGGAAGCCTATGTATGAGGATATCAATAGAATCGATACTCTTGACCGAGAAGTGGAGGAATTGAAGATGATGAACAATAGCAAAATACTCTACAAGCGATCCTCACGGAAAGTTTGTACAATGATGATGATGAAGCTAAGGGTACAAGTTGTTGCTAGACCAACCCCTACATGGCAAGGCAAGGGAGTTTGAAGCACTTAAGGTGGAGGTAAAAGAGGAGAGGTCTACGCCTCCTCCTAAGGTTGAACTTAAACCCTTCCCCCTTCACTTAAATACGTTTTCTTGATGATAATGAGACTTATCCCGTTATTGTCAATACCAACCTTGATGACACTTCCCTTGAGAAACTCCTAGTTGTGTTGAGGGAGTATAGGAGTGTCATTGGGTATGCCATTGATGACATTAAGGGGATAAGTCCCACGATATGCATGCACAAGATTTTGCTTGATAATGATCATGACTCCTCAATTGAGCACCAAAGAAGGCTCAACCCCAACATGAAAGAAGTTGTTAAAAAAGAGGTTTTGAAACTTCTTGAAGCGGGCATAATCTACCCTATCTCCGATAGCAAGTGGGTTAGCCCGGTTCAAGTTGTTCCAAAAAAAGGGGCATGACCATTATCAAGAACGATAAGGGTGAGACCATTTCTACAAGGTCGGTCACCGGGTGGAGAATGTGCATAGACTATCGAAAATTGAACAAATCCACTCGGAAGGACCACTTCCCTCTCCCCTTTATCGATCAAATCTTGAAAGGTTGGCATCACATAGTCACTATTGCTTCTTGGATGGTATTCGGGATTCCTCCAAATCCCTATCCTACCGAGGATCAAGAGAAGACTACATTCACATGCCCTTTTTGGCACCTTTGCTTATCGAAGGATGCCATTTGGATTATGTAATGCACCTTCTACATTTCAAAGGTGTATGATGTCTATCTTTTCCGACATGCTTGAATCATCAATCGAGGTATTTATGGATGACTTTTCTGTTTGCGGTTCATCTTTTGACACTTGCCTAAGTAATTTGATTAAAGTGTTAAAAAGATGTCAAGAGGTGAACCTTGTGCTTAATTGGGAAAAATGTCATTTCATGGTTGAAGAGGGTATTGTGTTGGGACATGTTGTTTCTAGTAGGGGCATTGAGGTTGATCGTGCCAAAATTGAGGTTATTGAGCGCCTCCCTCCCCCACTAATGTGAAGGTATAGGAGTTTTCTTGACACGCGGGTTTTTACCGCCGGTTCATTAAAGATTTTTCCAAAATCGCTAAGCCGCTCACTCAATTGTTGGTAAAGGATGCCCCTTTTGTGTTTTCTAATGATTGTTTGCTAGCCTTTGATAGGTTGAAGGAAGCTTTGATCACGGCTCCCATCATTCAACCACCGAATTGGGAGCTCCCTTTTGAACTCATGTGTGATGCTTCGGACTATGTCGTTGGATCTTGTGCTTGGGCAAAGGAAGGATAAAAAGCTCCATGCCATCTATTACACTAGCAAAACTCTTGATGAAGCACAAAGAAACTACACAACGACTGAAAAAGAGCTCCTAGCCATCGTCCATGCTATCGAAAAGTTTAGGTCTTACTTGGTGGGCTCCAAAGTTATAGTCTTCACCGACCATGCGGCTTTGAAGTACTTGCTGTCCAAGAAGGACGCTAAACCACGGTTGATTAGGTGGGTCTTGCTCTTACAAGACTACGATATAGAAATTCGGGACAAGAAGGGTGCGAGAATGTAGTAGCCGATCATCTCTCACGGCTACCGATCGTAGAAGGTGAAATTGAAGCTTTGCCAATTGATGATTCATTCCCGGATGATCAATTATTCGCAATCATTCAAGCCCCGGCCCCATGGTTTGCGGATATTGTAAATTACTTGGCTTGCTCCATCCTTCCTCCCGACCTCAACCTATCAACAAAAGCGGAAGTTCCTCCATGATGTCCGCCAATACTTTTGGATGACCCCTTGCTCTTCAAACAAGGTGTTGATGGTCTTTTTAGAAGGTGTGTCCCCGACGATGAAATTCATGAAGTTATCACAATGTGTCACTCCTCACCTTGTGGAGGACATATGAGTGCTAACAAGACATTGGCGAGAATATTGCAATGCGGTTTCTATTGGCCCTCTATGTTCAAGGACGTATGGGGAGTTGTTAAAGCTTGTGACCGGTGTCAAAGGACCGGTAATTTGTCAAGAAAGAACGAAATGCCTTTGAATAACATTTTAGAGCTGGAAATTTTCGATGTGTGGGGAATAGATTTTATGGGACCTTTCCCATCCTCTTTGGGAACAAATACATTTTGGTGGCCGTCGACTATGTATCAAAGTGGGTTGAAGCGGTTGCATCTCCTACAAATGATGCTAAGGTAGTAGTCAAGTTGTTCAAGAAAGTCATTTTCCCTAGGTTTGGTGTGCCACGTGCC
Source organism: Chenopodium quinoa (assembly GCF_001683475.1). Lineage (NCBI taxonomy): Eukaryota > Viridiplantae > Streptophyta > Magnoliopsida > Caryophyllales > Amaranthaceae > Chenopodium > Chenopodium quinoa. The sequence continues at coordinate 17,991 of NW_018744475.1, forward strand.
GTAATAAGTGATGGAGGATCGCACTTTGCAAAGCGATCTTTCAAGGCTCTCCTTGAAAAATACGGAGTGAGGCACAAGGTGTCATTGGCTTACCACCCTCAAACAAGTGGTCAAGCTGAAATTTCAAATAGGGAGATTAAGTTGATACTAGAGAAGACGGTGAATAGGTCAAGGAAGGATTGGTCATCAAGGTTGGATGATGCTCTATGGCCTACCGCACCGCCTTCAAGACTCCTATTGGCACCACCCCTTACAAGCTCGTTTATGGGAAGTCATGCCATCTACCGGTGGAACTGGAACATCGTGCGCACTGGGCTATCAAAACCTTGAATTTTGATATCCAATCCGCCGGAGAAAAGAGGATGCTTGACCTCCATGCCTTGGAAGAGTTGAGGTTAGATGCATATGAGAGTGCAAAGATCTACAAGGAGAAGACCAAAGCATGGCACGACAAGCACATCAACAAGAGAGAGTTCAAGGAGGGTGACAAGTCTTGCTATTTAACTCCCGGTTGAAGTTGTTTCCGGGAAAGCTAAAATCAAGATGGAGTGGCCCTTTCACCATTACAAAGATATTCCCATATGGCGCCATTGAGATTTCCAACGACAAAGTGAACCATTCAAAGTTAATGGCCAAAGGTTGAAAGCATACTTCGATGGTTTCGTGCAAGAAGAAACAAAGGTAGTTCATTTAGATGAATTTGATATCCCTCGTGATTGAAAACGTAATATGGTCAAGCTAGTGACAATAAAGAAGCGCTTCCGGGAGGCAACCCGAGTATTTTTAGTAATTTTACTCAAAAAAAAAAAAAAAAAAAAGGAGAGTAAACGTGCCAAAAGCAGCAAGTATCTGCCAAGTTAAGCACGTCCGTGCACAAAATCAGCACGTCCGTGCCAAAAAGCAGCACGTCCGTGCCAAAAGCAGCACGTCCGTGCCGATAATGGCACGTCCGTGCTTTTTACAGGCAGAAAGTTGAGAAGTATTCTGCCAAGTTAAGCACGTCCGTGCCAAAAGCAGCACGTCCGTGCCAAAGCAGCACGTCCGTGCAAACAGCACGTCCGTGCCGATAATGGCACGTCCGTGCTTTTACAGGCAGAAAGTTAAGCACGTTCTGACTTGAGCTGCACGTCCGTGCCAATGCTGCACGTCCGTGCATACCAAGTATTTAAGGCCGAAACTGCTCGAAAAAAGAAAAAAAATCCACAATTTTTTTGTTCTTCCTCTCAAACCCACGGTTCTCCTCCTTCTCTCTAACCCCTCTTACTCCTCCTCTCAACCCTTAAACACTCAAATTCTCACCCAAAATTCAACATTTCCCACCATAATCAACACTCCTTTTCAACAAAAACGCAAAATACTACTCCTTTCTTCCAATCTTCAACCCAAAAATCACCCATTAACCGAAACCCTAAGAAGAAAAAAATCAATTTGGGGGTTTTCTTTTGGATTGAAATTTTAACAATTGGTTGAAGGAAAAGGTTCAAGCAAGGGAAAGGAAGCTAGGAAGGTTCATTTGCGGGTTTTACACCCACGTTAAGCTCGGTATAATCGTTCCTTCCACTTACTATTTCCATACTTGAAACTTGTTGTTTGTGCTATTTTTTGCTTGCAATCTTGGTTGAATTGATAGTTGTTTGAGTATTTGTGCTTTATGTAAAGCATTATGGGTTTAATTGAATATTGTGAGGATTAATTGTTTTAGGTTTTGTGAGTTTTTGTGATTGTGTGGATTATTCTTTGTGGTGTCCTTTGGTGTGGCTAAGTCTTGGTTTTTGACCTTAAAATTCTTGGGTGAATTGGTTTAGTGTCTTGATCCTTTGTGTGGCGGGTTTAGTCATTCTAAATAAAACAAAATAAAAACAACCATGCCAAGAAGAAACCAATCCCGAAACACCTCTTCCCTTAGATTTAGGAACCATCGCCTCCTCCTCCCGTTGATCCACCGCAAGTGGACACAATGGGAATAGTTTTCGCTGACCAGGCCTTTTCGGCCAATTTCCTTAAAATCAGTAGGAGGCGGGTCAAGCCCACCAAATTCTATGATAGTGAGGTGGCGGACGCCTTAGGTAGGAGCTGACATCACAATGTTATTCGAGGGAGCCGACCTAGGTTCTTGGCTAGAGTTACATGCCTTAACCTATAGGGAACTGACCCTTAGAATTCCTCTCCTCCCTTGTGTGCACCGTACACCACAAGATCCCCCCGTTACATGACCTTCCAGCTCATGAATGCCCAACATAGAATGTCCGTAGCGAGAGTTAACCAAGCTTTCGGGTGGCCTGTTTCTGGGAACTATGGGGCCTAAGGATAGGCAACCCCGTAACTATATGGCGGGTGAATTTTGGAGAAGAATCACAGGGCTGTTTGGGTATAACCCTAGAACTGATAAGGCCACAGCCATTATTCCCCTGCCTTTAGGATCACCCAGCTACCATAGCGAACACAGTTTTTTTGCTAGGGGAGACAGTTCAGGGGTCGTGTCTACTCGAGAGCTTTACTTTCTATGGCATCTGAGTGAGGGTAGTACGAGTTTAAATGTGGGGTCTTGGTTTATGGACCACCTAGAAGATGTTGCCACAGGATCAGGCAACATCACCATAGGTGGTATGATTACTATAATTGCTGCTGCTCTTAACCTTGATTTTGCAGAAGAGCAGGTTGTTCCAGGTCCAACACAGTTGGATATGCAGTCGCTGAGAGCCATGAAATGGCTCACGGATGTAGAGGGGAACCACCCCTATTTGTGGTTGGTGAGTAGGCGCCCCTATGCCTACTTACCCGACCCCGAGGCCACCGCCATCTACAACCAGGCGAACTGGATCTTTGAGAGGGACTTCCCTTGGGCTCCCGGTCAAGAGGGAGAGGAACAAGGGCAAGAGCAGCAAGAGCAACAACAACATCATCAACAACAACAATTTCAGCAACAACCAGAATTTCACCAGCAGTACGAGTTCCAACAAGGGTACCAAGAGGGGTACCAAGGTCAGGGCATGGGTGAAGGCAACCCATTCCTCACCTTCGAGCAGCAGATGGCTAATATGAATGCGAACTTCGCCCGCATGACTTCCGAGTTTGAGACCATGAGGAAGTCAAATGAAGACTTGAGGACTTCTTTTGACGGAATGAGGTCAAGCTTTGAAGGTCTTCGAACGGAATTGGGCGACTTCCGCAATGTATATCACCATCTCTACCCCGGGGGTTCGAGCTCCCAAGGGGGCCCGAACCAATGAGTTAGTATCTCCTTCCCCTTCTCTTTGTGCTTATATTGTTTCAATTGGGGACAATGTTTATGATAGCTTGGGGGGGAGTATTTTCTCATTTACCATTGGTTCATGCTGTGTTCTCGTACGTATATGTTGATTTGCATGCCCCTATTCCCATTTCCCTAACATCCAAACCCTTTGAATCCAAATTGCTTCCTTTGAAATCCAAATCCCTTGCATTGTGAATACTTCTCCTATCCCTTATTTAGATGTATAGTTATTTTATGCCTAAAAAAAAAAAAAAAAAAGAGAAAAAAGAGAGAAAAAAATGAAAAAAAAAATGATGAAAAAGTGCCCAAGGATGAAACTCATATGACGATTATATGTTTTGCTTGCTTGACTCTTGAGTGATGAGTAAAAGTTTTTTTTAGAAAGTGTGTGCACGAGTTGGGGGTCATTTAGAGGTCTATTAATCTTGATTGCATTGGAGTATATGAAATGAAAGCCAATGAATGCTCAATTGCACGCCTAGTATAAGATATTGTCTAATTTGCTCAAGTAGGATATGTTTGAATAAATTTGTGGTCCCTTGTGCCCTTGATGTGTCCCCTTTCCTCCCCGAAATGAAACTCTATTAGGGAATTGGTTCTACTTGTATCATGTGTAATAAGTGGCGTAATAAGCCACACGTTCTCAATAAAGAAAGAGCCGCTCACAGTTAAAAGAGGCGAGGGCATTGAAAATTGAAAAAAAAAGAAGAGCATAAAAAAAGGGGAGAACAAAAACTACCCCAAAACTTCTAAAAAAAAAAAAAAAAAATTCTCTTCTTTAGAGGTCAACTCGTGGATGCCTCCCACACCTTGTTTGCATTGTTGTTTCTTATGAAATTCCCGAGTTAGAGTGTAGTTAAGGGGCCTTGGGTGTGCATTTTGGGAGGTGGACTAGCATTTTGAGATTTTATAACCGAAAGAGGGCTTGTTACAACTTTGGAATATCTAGGTGTGCTCTAATGAAATAGTAAAAGGCCAAAGGAAGTATCCTAGTGCAACCTTGTTTAGTTCTCCTCTCTACCCCAACTCATGTGTACATTTGTATGATTGGTAATTCTTGAAAGTTGTTCACTTGTCTTGCTTTTGAATCACATCCCGATGAGTTGACTTGGGCTATAAAAAAAAAAAATCGTGTGTTGTGTTTGTGGGAGTTGTGGGTGATTCTCTTTGGAAACCCTCACGAGAGATGGACTCGTCCTACTAGGCGACTTGTAGGTTTAAACGGCTTCTCACTTTTGCTAAAAGTGATCGTTCGGTTTATTGTGTATGCCTACCCTTTCTTGGTTTAACTTTTGCTTCAACCTTCTATAACAAGTTAGTTCCCTCTATTTGTTTTGTCATGACTAGTTTGCTCGAGGACGAGCAAAAGCTTAGCTTGGGGGGATTTGATAACTTGCTATTTTATGCGGTTTTAGGGCGTATTTGAACCTAGTTTACCTGAACAAATTTGTGTTTTGGTTCACTTTTACCCTATTATTATGCAATTTTTGTGTATCCTATGCTTCACGGGTTGTTAGTGTTTTTGTTGAGATTTTAGGTCCAAAGACGACCAAATGAAGCCCATGGTTACCAAACCGAGGTTAGAAGCAAGGAAATGATGGAAAGAATCCAAGTACAAGAGCATCGTAGAAGAAAACACGAAGAAAAGGGCCCAGAAGACCCTGCACGGCCGTGCAAGATGTTGCACGTCCGTGCAGGAGTGCAGACTTGAAGCCATCTTTCTGCCAAGGCCTGCACGGACGTGCCAAATATTGCACGTCCGTGCAGATGATGCAGCACGGACGTGCTTCCGTGATTATGAGGCAGCACGGCCGTGCAAGATGTTGCACGTCCGTGCAGGAGTGCAGACCTGAAGCCATCTTTCTGCCAAGGCCTGCACGGACGTGCCAAATATTGCACGTCCGTGCAGATGATGCAGCACGGACGTGCCAAAGGTGCACGCCCGTGCTGCAGCAGGTCGTCTTAAACTGAGTTTCTGCCTTGGTCTGCACGGACGTGCCAACTTTGCACGTCCGTGCAGACCTACAGTTTACCCGTTTCTTGTTTTCACCGTCCTCTTATTTTAGGGGGTAATATAAATAGCCCCTTTGGACCATTTTAGAGGGGTTCCCAATTTTTCCAGATTTTCATACTCCTCTTAGTTTGAAACACAAAAATCCTCAAATTAGCATAGATTTTAGTTCTTGTTTTGAAGGTTTTTCAATCCAATCATTGTAGAAGACAAGTTCCACCATTGTTAGTCAATTATTGAAGCTTCTAGTAATTTTTTCTTACTCTTTCTTTCTCTCTTCTATCTTTAATTCTTGCTTTTTATTAATTGTTTGGTTGTTCTTTGCATGTTTAATTGTTAGATTCTACTTAATTCTTAGTTTTAATTTGTTCATGAATTCCTTGAAATCTTTAATTGCTTTAACCTCCATGGATTGTGAGTAGTCTAATTTCTAGGGTTTGGGTGAACCCTCAATGTAATCACCAACACTTGTTGCATGAACTAATTTGTTAATTGTGGGGTGTTAATTAGTTGAGTTTAAGAGGTTTCATTGTTAATTCTTGTAATTGGCCATTGCTTGAATTATTTATCTAGCTTCCTCAACGAAGGATCGAGAGATGAACTTGAGGAAGCTCCCTTATGCTTGATTGACTTGATTTGCCATGAGAATAGGAATTTCTAGTCAAGGGAATTTGCATGTTATCGTGAGGATGTTTTAACACTTGTTTCTTGCCCATAATCACGAGAGTAGGTTATGGTTTTGATGTCAAGTAATCCCTCTAGCTTGAGAGAGTAGTTGGGTGCATTTGATAACTTCCCCTAATTTATCCCCTAAATCACCATTTCTATGCATGCTACTTGTGGTCCGTGATGAAGTTTAGTGGTGTAACCCATGCCCTAGGCCTTCTTAATATTGTTAATCACCTCTTAGAATTAGTTGATTTGAATTAGAATAGTGTGACGTAATACCAACTTAAAACCCCCGACTTAATCTAGCTTGTTTAAACAATAACATTTGGTGGTTGATTCAACGCCTCTCATGGGTTCGACCCTTTCTTGCCCTTGCTACTAGTTGAGTAGG
>NW_018744476.1:0-67591 GCF_001683475.1 Chenopodium quinoa
CCCTCATGAAGGTCATGAGTTCGTTCCTTGTGATGGGAGCAGACCCATCAGTCGGCTGTTGCCGAGCAAGCGGTGCGCCTGCTGGCTCGCTTCCTGTTGAAGATACTCCCGTTCCCTCATTTCGTATGACGGGTACGTCGGGCCCTTAGGGTCCCGTCTGGAGCTGTATGAGTTTCAACTTCAAATTCACTTTCGGTATCATGGTCCGACTGAACTTGAGGGTCGTCTAGGGGACGCCTCTCTTCTGGAATCGGTACAGACTTGGATGCCATCTCTGAAGTACTCTCCCCCACAGACGGCGCCAAATGTTTCGGGGTTTTCTGATGTCCTGCGGGAGAGTTACAATTCCGAGACTGGAACCGGACGCCTGTACATGCAAAATAACGGAGACTCCTGAGAGCTCCGCCTCCAACGGTCAAGTTAGTACCTGATTAAGGAGTAATCAATACAGAAAGTAAAGTAATGAGATCTCTCTAGGTGAGAGTGCTTAGTGTTGGTAATCTGCGTCGTTAGCGAGATTAGCCGGTTGTTAATAAGTCTGTTCTTCTCTGCTTGATCACTTAATTATTCGGTTCTGTGATTAATGAGGATTAATCGAGTATTTATAGCCTTGGGAAGCGTGCAGCTCTCTAGGTTTAAGGTAAACCTAGGGCTGATCGGGCCTCTAGACTGAATTGGACTTGATGGCCGGTTGTCCCATTTGGCATGGGTGGACACGTGGCGTGTCTTAAGTGGTCCATGGAGGACGTATCTGTGATTGACACGTGGCAAGCTCCTGTTAGCCTTTGTGAAGGACACGTGGCGGAACCTGGTTGGTCCACTTGTCAGATGGTGATTGGTGGATAAAAATCCCCTAATCAAAATACATTCTACAAAGCTAATTGAATCAAATGAAAGTCAAACACATTCAAATAAAGCTATTTCAATCAAATGAAAAGTCAAATACATTCTACAAAGCTAATTGAATCAAATGAATGTCAAACACATTCAAACAAAGCTATTTGAATCAAATGAGAGTCAAATACATTCAAAACAAAGCTAATTAAATCAAATAAAAGTCTAATACATTCTACAAAGCTAATTGAATTAAATTAAAAGTCAAACACATTCAAACAAAGCTAATTGAATCAAATGAAAGTCAAATACATTCAAACAAAGATTTCGAATCAAATGAAAGTCAAATACATTCTACAAAGCTTTATTGAATCAAATGAAAGTCAAACACATTCAAATAAAGCTATTTGAATCAAATGAAAGTCAAATACATTCTACAAAGCTAATTGAATCAAATGAAAGTCAAACACATTCAAACAAAGCTGTTTGAATCAAATGAGAGTCAAATAAATTCAATCAATGCTAATTAAATAAAATCAAAATAAAATACATTCTACAAAGCTAATTGAATCACATGAAAGTCAAACACATTCAAATAAAGTCTTTTCAATCAAATGAAAGTCAAACACATTCAAAAAAAGCTTTTTAATTTAAATGAAAGTCACACACATTCAAACAAAGCTATATAAATCAAATGAAAGTGAAATGCATTCTACAAAGCAAATTGAATTAAATGAAATTCAAACACATTCAAACAAAGCTATTTGAATCAAATGAGAGTCAAATAAATTCAAACAAAGCTAATTAAATCAAATAAAAGTAAAATACATTCTACAAAGCTAATTGCATCAAATGAAAGTCAAACACATTCAAACAAAGCCTTTTAAATCAAATGAAAGTCAAACACATTCAAAAAAGCTTTTTTAATTTAAATGATAGTCAAACACATTCAAACAAAGCTATATAAATCAAATGAAAGTGAAATGCATTCTACAAAGCAAATTAAATTAAATGAAATTCAAACACATTCAAACAAAGCTATTTGAATCAAATGACAGTAAAATACATTCTACAAAGCTAATTGAATCAATTGAAAGTCAAACACATTCAAACAAAGCTATTTGAATCAAATGAAAGTCAAATACATTCTACAAAGGTGATTGAATCAAATGAAAGTCAAAACACATTCAAACAAAGCTAATTGAATCAAATGGAAGTCAAACACATTCAAACAAAGCTATTTTAATTAAATGAATGTCAAATACATTCTACAATGAAAATTGAAACAAATGAAAGTCAAACACAGTCAAACAAAGCTATTTTAATCAAATGAAAGTCAAATACATTCTACAAAGCTAATTGAATCAAATGAAAGTCAAACACATTCAAACAAAGCTAATTGAATCAAATGAAAGTCAAATACATTAAAACAAAGCTAATTGTATCAAATGAAAGTCAAATGCAATCAAGTAAAGCTATTTGAATCAAATGAGAGTCAAATACATTCTACAAAGCTAATTGAATCAAATGAAAGTCAAACACATTCAAACAAAGCTAATTGAATCAAATGAAAGTCAAATACATTCAACAAAGCCAATTGAATCAAATGAAAGTCAAACACATTCAAACAAAGTTAATTGAATCAAATGAAAGTCAAGCACATTCAAACAAAGCTATTTTAATCGAATGAAAGTAAATTACATTCTACAAAGCTAATTGAATAAAATGAAAGTCAAACACATTCAAACAAAGCTATTTGAATCAAATGAAAGTCAAACACATTCAAACAAAGCTAATTAAATTAAATTAAAGTCAAACACATTCAAACAAAGCTAATTGAATCAAATGAAAGTCAAACACATTCAAACAAAGATTTCGAATCAAATGAAAATCAAATACATTCTACAAAGCTAATTGAATCAAATGAAAGTCAAACACATTCAAATAAAGCTATTTCTATCAAATGAAAGTCAAATACATTCTACAAAGCTAATTGAATCAAATGAATGTCAAACACATTCAAACAAAGCTATTTGAATCAAATGAGAGTCAAATACATTCAAAACAAAGCTAATTAAATCAAATAAAAGTATAATACATTCTACAAAGCTAATTGAATTAAATTAAAGTCAAACACATTCAAACAAAGCTAATTGAATCAAATGAAAGTCAAACACATTCAAACAAAGATTTCGAATCAAATGAAAGTCAAATACATTCTACAAAGCTTTATTGAATCAAATGAAAGTCAAACACATTCAAATAAAGCTATTTGAATCAAATGAAAGTCAAATACATTCTACAAAGCTAATTGAATCAAATGAAAGTCAAACACATTCAAACAAAGCTGTTTGAATCAAATGAGAGTAAAATAAATTCAAACAAAGCTAATTAAATAAAATAAATGTAAAATACATTCTACAAAGCTAATTGAATCAAATGAAAGTCAAACACATTCAAACAAAGTCTTTTAAATCAAATGAAAGACAAACACATTCAAAAAAAAGCTTTTTAATTTAAATGAAAGTCAAACACATTCAAACAAAGCTATATAAATTAAATGAAAGTGAAATGCATTCTACAATGCAAATTGAATTATATGAAATTCTAACACATTCAAACAAAGCTATTTGAATCATATGAAAGTCAAAAACATTCTACAAAGCTAATTGAATCAAATGAAAGTCAAACACATTCAAACAAAGCTATTTGAATCAAATGAAAGTCAAACACATTCAAACAAAGATTTTGAATCAAATGAAAGTCAAATACATTCTACAAAGCTAATTGAATCAAATGAAAGTCAAACACATTCAAATAAAGCTATTTGAATCAAATGAAAGTCAAATACATTCTACAAAGCTAATTGAATCAAATGAAAGTCAAACACATTCAAACAAAGCTATTTGAATCAAAGGAGAGTCAAATAAGTTCAAACAAAGCTAATTAAATCAAATAAAAGTAAAATACATTCTAAAAAGCTAATTGAATCGAATGAAAGTCAAACACATTCAAACAAAGCCTATTAAATCAAATGAAAGTCAAACACATTCAAAAAAAGCTTTTTAATTTAAATGAAAGTCAAACACATTCAAACAAAGCTATATAAATCAAATGAAAGTGAAATGCATTCTACAAAGCAAATTGATCTAAATGAAATTCAAACACATTCAAACAAACCTATTTGAATCAAATGACAGTCAAACACATTCTACAAAGCTAATTGAATAAATTGAAAGTCAAACAAATTCAAACAAAGCGATTTGGATCAAATGAAAGTCAAATACATTCTACAAAGCTAATTGAATCAAATGAAAGTCAAACACATTCAAACAAAGCTTTTTGAATCAAATGAAAGTCAAACACATTCAAACAAAGCTATTTTAATTAAATGAATGTCAAATACATTCTACAAAGCTAATTGAATCAAATGAAAGTCAAACACATTCAAACAAAGCTATTTGAAGAAAATGAAAGTCAAATACATTATACAAAGCAAATTGAATCAAATGAAAGTCAAACACAGTCAAACAAAGTTATTTGATTCCAATGAAAGTCAAATACATTCTACAAAGCTAATTGGATCAAATGAAAGTCAAACACATTCAAACAAAGCTGTTTGAATCAAATGAGAGTCAAATAAATTCAATCAAAGCTAATTAAATAAAATAAAAATAAAATACATTCTACAAAGCTAATTAAATCAAATGAAAGTCAAACACATTCAAAAAAAGCTTTTTAATTTAAATGAAAGTCAAACACATTCAAACAAAGCTATATAAATCAAATGAAAGTGAAATGCATTCTACAAAGCAAATTGAATTAAATGAAACTCAAACACATTCAAACAAAGCTATTTGAATCAAATGAGAGTCAAATAAATTCAAACAAAGCTAATTAAATCAAAAAAAATTAAAATACATTCTACAAAGCCAATTGCATCAAATGAAAGTCAAACACATTCAAACAAAGCCTTTTAAATCCAATGAAAGTCAAACACATTCAAAAAAGCTTTTTAATTTAAATGATAGTCAAACACATTCAAACAAAGCTATATAAATTAAATGAAAGTGAAATGCATTCTACAATGCAAATTGAATTATATGAAATTCTAACACATTCAAACAAAGCTATTTGAATCAAATGAAAGTCAAAAACATTCTACAAAGCTAATTGAATCAAATGAAAGTCAAACACATTCAAACAAAGCTATTTGAATCAAATGAAAGTCAAACACATTCAAACAAAGATTTTGAATCAAATGAAAGTCAAATACATTCTACAAAGCTAATTGAATCAAATGAAAGTCAAACACATTCAAATAAAGCTATTTGAATCAAATGAAAGTCAAATACATTCTACAAAGCTAATTGAATCAAATGAAAGTCAAACACATTTAAACAAAGCTATTTGAATCAAAGGAGAGTCAAATAAGTTCAAACAAAGCTAATTAAATCAAATAAAAGTAAAATACATTCTAAAAAGCTAATTGAATCGAATGAAAGTCAAACACATTCAAACAAAGCCTATTAAATCAAATGAAAGTCAAACACATTCAAAAAAAGCTTTTTAATTTAAATGAAAGTCAAACACATTCAAACAAAGCTATATAAATCAAATGAAAGTGAAATGCATTCTACAAAGCAAATTGATCTAAATGAAATTCAAACACATTCAAACAAACCTATTTGAATCAAATGACAGTCAAACACATTCTACAAAGCTAATTGAATAAATTGAAAGTCAAACACATTCAAACAAAGCGATTTGGATCAAATGAAAGTCAAATACATTCTACAAAGCTAATTGAATCAAATGAAAGTCAAACACATTCAAACAAAGCTTTTTGAATCAAATGAAAGTCAAACACATTCAAACAAAGCTATTTTAATTAAATGAATGTCAAATACATTCTACAAAGCTAATTGAATCAAATGAAAGTCAAACACATTCAAACAAAGCTATTTGAAGAAAATGAAAGTCAAATACATTATACAAAGCAAATTGAATCAAATGAAAGTCAAACACAGTCAAACAAAGTTATTTCATTCCAATGAAAGTCAAATACATTCTACAAAGCTAATTGGATCAAATGAAAGTCAAACACATTCAAACAAAGCTGTTTGAATCAAATGAGAGTCAAATAAATTCAATCAAAGCTAATTAAATAAAATAAAAATAAAATACATTCTACAAAGCTAATTAAATCAAATGAAAGTCAAACACATTCAAAAAAAGCTTTTTAATTTAAATGAAAGTCAAACACATTCAAACAAAGCTATATAAATCAAATGAAAGTGAAATGCATTCTACAAAGCAAATTGAATTAAATGAAATTCAAACACATTCAAACAAAGCTATTTGAATCAAATGAGAGTCAAATAAATTCAAACAAAGCTAATTAAATCAAAAAAAATTAAAATACATTCTACAAAGCCAATTGCATCAAATGAAAGTCAAACACATTCAAACAAAGCCTTTTAAATCCAATGAAAGTCAAACACATTCAAAAAAGCTTTTTAATTTAAATGATAGTCAAACACATTCAAACAAAGCTATATAAATCAAATGAAAGTGAAATGCATTCTACAAAGCAAATTGAATTAAATGAAATTCAAACACATTCAAACAAAGCTATTTGAATCAAATGACAGTAAAATACATTCTACAAAGCTAATTGAATCAATTGAAAGTCAAACAAATTCAAACAAAGCTATTTGAATTAAATGAAAGTTAAATACATTCTACAAAGGTAATTGAATCAAATGAAAGTCAAACACATTCAAACAAAGCTAATTGAATCAAATGAAAGTCAAACACATTCAAACAAAGCTATTTTAATTAAATGAATGTCAAATACATTCTACAAAGCTAATTGAATCAAATGAAAGTCAAACACATTCAAACAAAGCTATTTGAAGAAAATGAAAGTCAAATACATTCTACAATGAAAATTGAAACAAATGAAAGTCAAACACAGTCAAACAAAGTTATTTGACTCAAATGAAAGTCAAATACATTCTACAAAGCTAATTGAATCAAATGAAAGTCAAACACATTCAAATTAAGCTATTTGAATCAAATGAAAGTCAAATACGTTCTACAAAGCGAATTGTATCAAATGAAAGTCAAACGCAATCAAATAAAGCTATTTGAGTCAAATGAAAGTCAAACACATTCAAACAAAGTTGCTTAAATTAAATGAAAGTGAAATGTATTCTACGAAGCTAATTGAATCAAATGAAAGTTAAACGCATTCAAACAAAGCTATTTGAATCAAATGAGAGTCAAATATATTCTACAAAGCTAATTGAATCAAATGAAAGTCAAACACATTCAAACAAAGCTAATTGAATCAAATGAAAGTCAAAAACATTCAACAAACCCAATTGAATCAAATGAAAGTCAAACACATTCAAACAAAGCTAATTGAATCAAATGAAAGTCAAGCACATTCAAACAAAGCTATTTTAATCGAATGAAAGTCAATTACATTCTACAAAGCTAATTGAATCAAATGAAAGTCAAACACATTCAAACAAAGCTATTTGAATCAAATGAAAGTCAAACACATTCAAACAAAGCTATTTGAATCAAATGAGAGTCAAATACATTAAAACAAAGCTAATTAAATCAAATAAAAGTCTAATATATTCTACAAAGCTAATTGAATTAAATTAAAGTCAAACACATTCAAACAAAGCTAGTTGAATCAAATGAAAGTCAAACACATTCAAACAAAGATTTCGAATCAAATGAAAGTCAAATACATTCTACAAAGCTAATTGAATCAAATGAAAGTCAAACACATTCAAATAAAGCTATTTCAATCAAATGAAAGTCAAATACATTCTACAAAGCTAATTGAATCAAATGAATGTCAAACACATTCAAACAAAGCTCTTTGAATCAAATGAGAGTCAAATACATTCAAACAAAGCTAATTAAATCAAATAAAAGTCTAATACATTCTACAAAGCTAATTGAATTAAATTAAAGTCAAACACATTCAAACAAAGCTAATTGAATCAAATGAAAGTCAAACACATTCAAACAAAGATTTCGAATCAAGTGAAAGCCAAATACATTCTACAAAGCTTTATTGAATCAAATGAAAGTCAAACACATTCAAATAAAGCTATTTGAATCAAATGAAAGTCAAATACATTCTACAAAGCTAATTGAATCAAATGAAAGTCAAACACATTCAAACAAAGCTGTTTGAATCAAATGAGAGTCAAATAATTTCAAACAAAGCTAATTAAATAAAATAAAAGTAAAATACATTCTACAAAGCTAATTGAATCAAATGAAAGTCAAACACATTCAAACAAAGTCTTTTAAATCAAATGAAAGTCAAACACATTCAAAAAAAGCTTTTTAATTTAAATGAAAGTCAAACACATTCAAACAAAGCTATATAAATCAAATGAAAGTGAAATGCATTCTACAATGCAAATTGAATTAAATGAAATTATAACACATTCAAACAAAGCTATTTGAATCAAATGACAGTAAAATACATTCTACAAAGCTAATTGAATCAATTGAAAGTGAAACACATTCAAACAAAGCTATTTGAATCAAATGAAAGTCAAATACATTCTACAAAGCTAATTGAATCAAATGAAAGTCAAACACATTCAAACAAAGCTAATTGAATCAAATGAAAGTCAAACACATTCAAACAAAGCTATTTTACTTAAATGAATGTCAAATACATTCTACAAAGCTAATTGAATCAAATGAAAGTCAAACACATTAAAACAAAGCTATTTGAAGAAAATGAAAGTCAAATACATTCTACAAAGCAAATTGAAACAAATGAAAGTCAAACACAGTCAAACAAAGTAATTTGACTCAAATGAATGTCAAATACATTATACAAAGCTAATTGAATCAAATGAAAGTCAAGTACATTCAAACAAAGCTATTTGAAGAAAATAAAAGTCAAATACATTCTACAATGCAAATTGAAACAAATGAAAGTCATACACAGTCAAACAAAGTTATTTGACTCAAATGAAAGTCAAATACATTCTACAAAGCTAATTGAATTAAATGAAAGTCAAACACATTCAAATAAAGCTATTTGAATCAAATGAAAGTCAAATACGTTCTACAAAGCTAATTGTATCAAATGAAAGTCAAACGCAATCAAATAAAGTTATTTGAGTCAAATGAAAGTCAAACACATTCAAACAAAGTTGTTTAAATTAAATGAAAGTGAAATGTATTCTACAAAGCTAATTGAATCAAATGAAGGTTAAACGCATTCAAACAAAGCTATTTGAATCAAATCAGAGTCAAATACATTCTACAAATAATTGAATCAAATGAAAGTCAAACACATTCAAACAAAGCTAATTGAATCAAATGAAAGTCAAATACATTCAACAAAGCCAATTGAATCAAATGAAAGTCAAACACATTCAAACAAAGCTAATTAAATAAAATGAAAGTCAAGCACATTCAAACAAAGCTATTTTAATCGAATGAAAGTCAATTACATTCTACAAAGCTAATTGAATAAAATGAAAGTCAAACACATTCAAACAAAGCTAATTGAATCAAATGAAAGTCAAACACATTCAAACAAAGCTATTTTAATTAAATGAATGTCAAATACATTCTACAAAGCTAATTGAATCAAATGAAAGTCAAACACATTCAAACAAAGCTATTTGAAGAAAATGAAAGTCCAATGCATTCTACAAAGCAAATTGAAACAAATGAAAGACAAACACAGTCAAACAAAGTTATTTGACTCAAATGAAAGACAAATACATTCTACAAAGCTAATTGAATCAAATAAAAGTCAAACACATTCAAACAAAGCTATTTGAATCAAATGAAAGTCAAATACGTTCTACAAAGCTAATTCTATCAAATGAAAGTCAAACACATTCAAACAAAGCTAATTGAATCAAATGAAAGTCAAACACATTCAAACAAAGCGATTTTAATTAAATGAATGTTAAATACATTCTACAAAGCTAATTGAATCAAATGAAAGTCAAACACATTCAAACAAAGCTATTTGAAGAAAATGAAAGTAAAATAAATTCTACAATGCAAATTGAAACAAATGAAAGTCAAACACAGTCAAACAAAGTTATTTGACTCCAATGAAAGTCAAATATATTCTACAAAGCTAATTGAATCAAATGAAAGTCAAACACATTCAAATAAAGCTATTTGAATCTAATGAAAGTCAAATACGTTCTACAAAGCTAATTGAATCAAATGAAAGTCAAACGCATTCAAATAAAGCTATTTGAGTCAAATGAAAGTCAAACACATTCGAACAAAGTTGTTTAAATTAAATGAAATTGAAATGTATTCTACAAAGCTAATTGAATCAAATGAAAGTTAAACGCATTCAAACAAAGCTATTTGAATCAAATGAGAGTCAAATACATTCTACAAATCTAATTGAATCAAATAATAGTCAAACACATTCAAACAAAGCTAATTGAATCAAATGAAAGTCAAGCACATTCAAACAAAGCTATTTTAATCGAATGAAAGTCAATTACATTCTACAAAGCTAATTGAATCAAATGAAAGTCAAACACATTCAAACAAAGCTAATTGAATCAAATGAAAGTCAAACACATTCAAACAAAGCTATTTGAATCAAATGAGAGTCAAATACATTAAAACAAAGCTAATTAAATCAAATAAAAGTCTTATATATTCTACAAAGCTAATTGAATTAAATTAAAGTCAAACACATTCAAACAAAGCTAATTGAATCAAATGAAAGTCAAACACATTCAAACAAAGATTTCGAATCAAATGAAAGTCAAATACATTCTACAAAGCTAATTGAATCAAATGAAAATCAAACACATTCAAATAAAGCTATTTCAATCAAATGAAAGTCAAATACATTCTACAAAGCTTTATTGAATCAAATGAAAGTCAAACACATTCAAATAAAGCTATTTGAATCAAATAAAAGTAAAAACCATTATACAAAGCTAATTGAATCAAATGAAAGTCAAACACATTCAAACAAAGTCTTTTAAATCAAATGAAAGTCAAACACATTCAAAAAAAGCTTTTTAATTTAAATGAAAGTCAAACACATTCAAACAAAGCTATATAAATCAAATGAAAGTGAAATGCATTCTACAATGCAAATTGAATTAAATGAAATTCAAACACATTCAAACAAAGCTATTTGAATCAAATGACAGTAAAATACATTCTACAAAGCTAATTGAATCAATTGAAAGTCAAACACATTCAAACAAAGCTATTTGAATCAAATGAAAGTCAAATACGTTCTACAAAGCTTATTGTATCAAATGAAAGTCAAACACATTCAAACAAAGCTAATTGAATCAAATGAAAGTCAAACACATTCAAACAAAGCTATTTTAATTAAATGAATGTTAAATACATTCTACAAAGCTAATTGAATCAAATGAAAGTCAAACACATTCAAACAAAGCTATTTGAAGAAAATGAAAGTCAAATACATTCTACAATGCAAATTGAAACAAATGAAAGTCAAACACAGTCAAACAAAGTTATTTGACTCCAATGAAAGTCAAATATATTCTACAAAGCTAATTAAATCAAATGAAAGTCAAACACATTCAAATTAAGCTATTTGAATCAAATGAAAGTCAAATACGTTCTACAAAGCGAATTGTATCAAATGAAAGTCAAACGCAATCAAATAAAGCTATTTGAGTCAAATGAAAGTCAAACACATTCAAACAAAGTTGCTTAAATTAAATGAAAGTGAAATGTATTCTACAAAGCTAATTGAATCAAATGAAAGTTAAACGCATTCAAACAAAGCTATTTGAATCAAATGAGAGTCAAATATATTCTACAAAGCTAATTGAATCAAATGAAAGTCAAACACATTTAAACAAAGCTAATTGAATCAAATGAAAGTCAAATACATTCAACAAAGCCAATTGAATCAAATGAAAGTCAAACACATTCAAACAAAGCTAATTGAATCAAATGAAAGTCAAGCACATTCAAACAAAGCTATTTTAATCGAATGAAAGTCAATTACATTCTACAAAGCTAATTGAATCAAATGAAAGTCAAACACATTCAAACAAAGCTATTTGAATCAAATGAAAGTCAAAAACATTCAAACAAAGCTATTTGAATCAAATGAGAGTCAAATACATTAAAACAAAGCTAATTAAATCAAATAAAAGTCTAATATATTCTACAAAGCTAATTGAATTAAATTAAAGTCAAACACATTCAAACAAAGCTAATTGAATCAAATGAAAGTCAAACACATTCAAACAAAGATTTCGAATCAAATGAAAGTCAAATACATTCTACAAAGCTAATTGAATCAAATGAAAGTCAAACACATTCATAAAGCTATTTCAATCAAATGAAAGTCAAATACATTCTACAAAGCTAATTGAATCAAATGAATGTCAAACACATTCAAACAAAGCTCTTTGAATCAAATGAGAGTCAAATACATTCAAACAAAGCTAATTAAATCAAATAAAAGTCTAATACATTCTACAAAGCTAATTGAATTAAATTAAAGTCAAACACATTCAAACAAAGCTAAATGAATCAAATGAAAGTCAAACACATTCAAACAAAGATTTCGAATCAAATGAAAGCCAAATACATTCTACAAAGCTTTATTGAATCAAATGAAAGTCAAACACATTCAAATAAAGCTATTTGAATCAAATGAAAGTCAAATACATTTTACAAAGCTAATTGAATCAAATGAAAGTCAAACACATTCAAACAAAGCTGTTTGAATCAAATGAGAGTCAAATAAATTCAAACAAAGCTAATTAAATAAAATAAAAGTAAAATACATTCTACAAAGCTAATTGAATCAAATGAAAGTCAAACACATTCAAATAAAGTCTTTTAAATCAAATGAAAGTCAAACACATTAAAAAAAAGCTTTTTAATTTAAATGAAAGTCAAACACATTCAAACAAAGCTATATAAATCAAATGAAAGTGAAATGCATTCTACAATGCAAATTGAATTAAATGAAATTATAACACATTCAAACAAAGCTATTTGAATCAAATGACAGTAAAATACATTCTACAAAGCTAATTGAATCAATTGAAAGTGAAACACATTCAAACAAAGCTATTTGAATCAAATGAAAGTCAAATACATTCTACAAAGCTAATTGAATCAAATGAAAGTCAAACACATTCAAACAAAGCTAATTGAATCAAATGAAAGTCAAACACATTCAAACTAAGCTATTTTAATTAAATGAATGTCAAATACATTCTACAAAGCTAATTGAATCAAATGAAAGTCAAACACATTCAAACAAAGCTATTTGAAGAAAATGAAAGTCAAATACATTCTACAAAGCAAATTGAAACAAATGAAAGTCAAACACAGTCAAACAAAGTAATTTGACTCAAATGAATGTCAAATACATTCTACAAAGCTAATTGAATCAAATGAAAGTCAAGCACATTCAAACAAAGCTATTTGAAGAAAATGAAAGTCAAATACATTCTACAATGCAAATTGAAACAATTGAAAGTCATACACAGTCAAACAAAGTTATTTGACTCAAATGAAAGTCAAATACATTCTACAAAGCAAATTGAATCGAATGAAAGTCAAACACATTCAAATAAAGCTATTTGAATCAAATGAAAGTCAAATACGTTCTATAAAGCTAATTGTATCAAATGAAAGTCAAACGCAATCAAATAAAGTTATTTGAGTCAAATGAAAGTCAAACACATTCAAACAAAGTTGTTTAAATTAAATGAAAGTGAAATGTATTCTACAAAGCTAATTGAATCAAATGAAGGTTAAACGCATTCAAACAAAGCTATTTGAATCAAATCAGAGTCAAATACATTCTACAAATAATTGAATCAAATGAAAGTCAAACACATTCAAACAAAGCTAATTGAATCAAATGAAAGTCAAATACATTCAACAAAGCCAATTGAATCAAATGAAAGTCAAACACATTCAAACAAAGCTAATTAAATAAAATGAAAGCCAAGCACATTCAAAAAAAGCTATTTTAATCGAATGAAAGTCAATTACATTCTACAAAGCTAATTGAATAAAATGAAAGTCAAACACATTCAAACAAAGCTAATTGAATCAAATGAAAGTCAAACACATTCAAACAAAGCTATTTTAATTAAATGAATGTCAAATACATTCTACAAAGCTAATTGAATCAAATGAAAGTCAAACACATTCAAACAAAGCTATTTGAAGAAAATGAAAGTCCAATGCATTCTACAAAGCAAATTGAAACAAATGAAAGTCAAAGACAGTCAAACAAAGTTATTTGACTCAAATGAAAGTCAATTACATTCTACAAAGCTAATTGAATCAAATGAAAGTCAAACACATTCAAACAAAGCTAATTAAATCAAATAAAAGTCTAATACATTCTACAAAGCTAATTGTATCAAATGAAAGTCTAACGCAATAAAATAAAGCTATTTGAGTCAAATGAAAGTCAAAAACATTCAAACAAAGTTGTTAAATTAAATGAAAGTGAAATGTATTCTACAAAGCTAATTGAATCAAATGAAAGTCAAACACATTCAAACAAAGCTTTCGAATCAAGTGAAAGTCAAATACATTCTACAAAGCTAATTGAATCAAAAGAAAGTCAAACACATTCAAACAAAGCTATTTGAATCAAATGAAAGTCAAATACGTTCTACAAAGCTAATTGTATCAAATGAAAGTCAAACACATTCAAACAAAGCTAATTGAATCAAATGAAAGTCAAACACATTCAAACAAAGCTATTTTAATTAAATGAATGTTAAATACATTCTACAAAGCTAATTGAATCAAATGAAAGTCAAACACATTCAAACAAAGCTATTTGAAGAAAATGAAAGTAAAATAAATTCTACAATGCAAATTGAAACAAATGAAAGTCAAACACAGTCAAACAAAGTTATTTGACTCCAATGAAAGTCAAATATATTCTACAAAGCTAATTGAATCAAATGAAAGTCAAACACATTCAAATAAAGCTATTTGAATCTAATGAAAGTCAAATACGTTCTACAAAGCTAATTGTATCAAATGAAAGTCAAACGCAATCAAATAAAGCTATTTGAGTCAAATGAAAGTCAAACACATTCGAACAAAGTTGTTTAAATTAAATGAAATTGAAATGTATTCTACAAAGCTAATTGAATCAAATGAAAGTTAAACGCATTCAAACAAAGCTATTTGAATCAAATGAGAGTCAATACATTCTACAAAGCTAATTGAATCAAATAATAGTCAAACACATTCAAACAAAGCTAATTGAATCAAATGAAAGTCAAGCACATTCAAACAAAGCTATTTTAATCGAATGAAAGTCAATTACATTCTACAAAGCTAATTGAATCAAATGAAAGTCAAACACATTCAAACAAAGCTAATTGAATCAAATGAAAGTCAAACACATTCAAACAAAGCTATTTGAATCAAATGAGAGTCAAATACATTAAAACAAAGCTAATTAAATCAAATAAAAGTCTAATATATTCTACAAAGCTAATTGAATTAAATTAAAGTCAAACACATTCAAACAAAGCTAATTGAATCAAATGAAAGTCAAACACATTCAAACAAAGATTTCGAATCAAATGAAAGTCAAATACATTCTACAAAGCTAATTGAATCAAATGAAAGTCAAACACATTCAAATAAAGCTATTTCAATCAAATGAAAGTCAAATACATTCTACAAAGCTTTATTGAATCAAATAAAAGTCAAACACATTCAAATTAAGCTATTTGAATCAAATAAAAGTAAAAACCATTCTACAAAGCTAATTGAATCAAATGAAAGTCAAACACATTCAAACAAAGTCTTTTAAATCAAATGAAAGTCAAACACATTCAAAAAAAGCTTTTTAATTTAAATGAAAGTCAAACACATTCAAACAAAGCTATATAAATCAAATGAAAGTGAAATGCATTCTACAATGCAAATTGAATTAAATGAAATTCAAACACATTCAAACAAAGCTATTTGAATCAAATGACAGTAAAATACATTCTACAAAGCTAATTGAATCAATTGAAAGTCAAACACATTCAAACAAAGCTATTTGAATCAAATGAAAGTCAAATACGTTCTACAAAGCTAATTGTATCAAATGAAAGTCAAACACATTCAAACAAAGCTATTTTAATTAAATGAATGTTAAATACATTCTACAAAGCTAATTGAATCAAATGAAAGTCAAACACATTCAAACAAAGCTATTTGAAGAAAATGAAAGTAAAATAAATTCTACAATGCAAATTGAAACAAATGAAAGTCAAACACAGTCAAACAAAGTTATTTGACTCCAATGAAAGTCAAATATATTCTACAAAGCTAATTGAATCAAATGAAAGTCAAACACATTCAAATAAAGCTATTTGAATCTAATGAAAGTCAAATACGTTCTACAAAGCTAATTGTATCAAATGAAAGTCAAACGCAATCAAATAAAGCTATTTGAGTCAAATGAAAGTCAAACACATTCGAACAAAGTTGTTTAAATTAAATGAAATTCAAATGTATTCTACAAAGCTAATTGAATCAAATGAAAGTGAAACGCATTCAAACAAAGCTATTTGAATCAAATGAGAGTCAAATACATTCTACAAAGCTAATTGAATCAAATAATAGTCAAACACATTCAAACAAAGCTAATTGAATCAAATGAAAGTCAAGCACATTCAAACAAAGCTATTTTAATCGAATGAAAGTCAATTACATTCTACAAAGCTAATTGAATCAAATGAAAGTCAAACACATTCAAACAAAGCTAATTGAATCAAATGAAAGTCAAACACATTCAAACAAAGCTATTTGAATTAAATGAGAGTCAAATACATTAAAACAAAGCTAATTAAATCAAATAAAAGTCTAATATATTCTACAAAGCTAATTGAATTAAATTAAAGTCAAACACATTCAAACAAAGCTAATTGAATCAAATGAAAGTCAAACACATTCAAACAAAGATTTCGAATCAAATGAAAGTCAAATACATTCTACAAAGCTAATTGAAGCAAATGAAAGTCAAACACATTCAAATAAAGCTATTTCAATCAAATGAAAGTCAAATTCATTCTACAAAGCTTTATTGAATCAAATGAAAGTCAAACACATTCAAATAAAGCTATTTGAATCAAATAAAAGTAAAAACCATTCTACAAAGCTAATTGAATCAAATGAAAGTCAAACACATTCAAACAAAGTCTTTTAAATCAAATGAAAGTCAAACACATTCAAAAAAAGCTTTTTAATTTAAATGAAAGTCAAACACATTCAAACAAAGCTATATAAATCAAATGAAAGTGAAATGCATTCTACAATGCAAATTGAATTAAATGAAATTCAAACACATTCAAACAAAGCTATTTGAATCAAATGACAGTAAAATACATTCTACAAAGATAATTGAATCAATTGAAAGTCAAACACATTCAAACAAAGCTATTTGAATCAAATGAAAGTCATATACATTCTACAAAGCTAATTGAATCAAATGAAAGTCAAACACATTCAAACAAAGCTAATTGAATCAAATGAAAGTCAAACACATTCAAACATAGCTATTTTAATTAAATAAATGTCAAATACATTCTACAAAGCTAATTGAATCAAATGAAAGTCAAACACATTCAAACAAAGCTATTTGAAGAAAATGAAAGTCAAATGCATTCTACAAAGCAAATTGAAACAAATGAAAGTCAAACACAGTCAAACAAAGTTAATTGACTCAAATGAAAGTCAAATACATTCTACAAAGCTAATTGAATCAAATTAAAGTCAAACACATTCAAACAAAGCTATTTGAATCAAATGAAAGTCAAACACATTAAAACAAAGATTTTGAATCAAATGAAAGTCAAAAACATTCAAACAAAGCTAATTGAATTAAATTAAAGTCAAACACATTCAAACAAAGCTAATTGAATCAAATGAAAGTCAAACACATTCAAACAAAGATTTCGAATCAAATGAAAGTCAAATACATTCTACAAAGCTTTATTGAATCAAATGAAAGTCAAACACATTCAAATAAAGCTATTTGAATCAAATGAAAGTCAAATACATTCTACAAAGCTAATTGAATCTAATGAAAGTCAAACACATTCAAACAAAGCTGTTTGAATCAAATGAGAGTCAAATAAATTCAATCAAAGCTAATTAAATAAAATAAAAATAAAATACATTCTACAAAGCTAATTGAATCAAATGAAAGTCAAACATATTCAAACAAAGTCTTTTAAATCAAATGAAAGTCAAACACATTCAAAAAAAGCTTTTTAATTTAAATGAAAGTCAAACACATTAAAAAAAACTATATAAATAAAATGAAAGTGAAATGCATTCTACAAAGCAAATTGAATTAAATGAAATTCAAACACATTCAAACAAAGCAATTTGAATTATATGACAGTAAAATACATTCTACAAAGCTAATTGAATCAATTGAAAGTCAAACACATTCAAACAAAGCTATTTGAATCAAATGAAAGTCAAATACATTCTACAAAGCTAATTGAATCAAATGAAAGTCAAACACATTCAAACAAAGCTAATTGAATCAAATGAAAGTCAAACACATTCAAACAAAGCTATTTTAATTAAATGAATGTCAAATACATTCTACAAAGCTAATTGAATCAAATGAAAGTCAAACACATTCAAACAAAGCTATTTGATGAAAATGAAAGTCAAATAAATTCTACAATGCAAATTGAAACAAATAAAAGTCAAACACAGTCAAACAAAGTTATTTGACTCAAATGAAAGTCAGATACATTCTACAAAGCTAATTGAATCAAATGAAAGTCAAACACATTCAAATAAAGCTATTTGAATCAAATGAAAGTCAAATATGTTCTACAAAGCTAATTGTATCAAATGAAATTCAAACGCAATCAAATAAAGCTATTTGAGTCAAATGAAAGTCAAACACATTCAAACAAAGTTGTTTAAATTAAATGAAATTGAAATGTATTCTACAAAGCTAATTGAATCAAATGAAAGTTAAACGCATTCAAACAAAGCTATTTGAATCAAATGAGAGTCAAATACATTCTACAAAGCTAATTGAATCAAATGAAAGTCAAACACATTCAAACAAAGCTAATTGAATCAAATGAAAGTCAAATACATTCAACAAAGCCAATTGAATCAAATGAAAGTCAAACACATTCAAAAAAAGCTAATTGAATCAAATGAAAGTCAAACACATTCAAACAAAGCTATTTTAATCGAATGAAAGTCAATTACATTCTAAAAAGCTAATTGAATCAAATGAAAGTCAAACACATTCAAACAAAACTAATTGAAACAAATGAAAGTCAAACACATTCAAACAAAGCTATTTGAATCAAATGAGAGTCAAATACATTAAAACAAAGCTAATTAAATCAAATAAAAGTCTAATATATTCTACAAAGCTAATTGAATTAAATTAAAGTCAAACACATTCAAACAAAGCTAATTGAATCAAAAGAAAGTCAAACACATTCAAACAAAGATTTCGAATCAAATGAAAGTCAAATACATTCTACAAAGCTAATTGAATCAAATGAAAGTCAAACACATTCAAATAAAGCTATTTCAATCAAATGAAAGTCAAATACATTCTACAAATCTAATTGAATCAAATGAATGTCAAACACATTCAAACAAATCTATTTGAATCAAATGAGAGTCAAATACATTCAAACAAAGCTAATTAAATAAAATAAAAATAAAATACATTCTACAAAGCTAATTGAATCAAATGAAAGTCAAACATATTCAAACAAAGTCTTTTAAATCAAATGAAAGTCAAACACATTCAAAAAAAGCTTTTTAATTTAAATGAAAGTCAAACACATTCAAAAAAAACTATATAAATAAAATGAAAGTGAAATGCATTCTACAAAGCAAATTGAATTAAATGAAATTAAAACACATTCAAACAAAGCTATTTGAATCAAATGACAGTAAAATACATTCTACAAAGCTAATTGAATCAATTGAAAGTCAAACACATTCAAACAAAGCTATTTGAATCAAATGAAAGTCAAATACATTCTACAAAGCTAATTGAATCAAATGAAAGTCAAACACATTCAAACAAAGCTAATTGAATCAAATGAAAGTCAAACACATTCAAACAAAGCTATTTTAATTAAATGAATGTCAAATACATTCTACAAAGCTAATTGAATCAAATGAAAGTCAAACACATTCAAACAAAGCTATTTGATGAAAATGAAAGTCAAATAAATTCTACAATGCAAATTGAAACAAATGAAAGTCAAACACAGTCAAACAAAGTTATTTGACTCAAATGAAAGTCAAATACATTCTACAAAGCTAATTGAATAAAATGAAAGTCAAACACATTCAAATAAAGCTATTTGAATCAAATGAAAGTCAAATACGTTCTACAAAGCTAATTGTATCAAATGAAAGTCAAACCAAATCAAATAAAGCTATTTGAGTCAAATGAAAGTCAAACACATTCAAACAAAGTTGTTTAAATTAAATGAAATTGAAATGTATTCTACAAAGCTAATTGAATCAAATGAAAGTTAAACGCATTCAAACAAAGCTATTTGAATCAAATGAGAGTCAAATACATTCTACAAAGCTAATTGAATCAAATGAAAGTCAAACACATTCAAACAAAGCTAATTGAATCAAATGAAAGTCAAATACATTCAACAAAGCCAATTGAATCAAATGAAAGTCAAACACATTCAAAAAAAGCTAATTGAATCAAATGAAAGTCAAGCACATTCAAACAAAGCTATTTTAATCGAATGAAAGTCAATTACATTCTAAAAAGCTAATTGAATCAAATGAAAGTCAAACACATTCAAACAAAACTAATTGAAACAAATGAAAGTCAAACACATTCAAACAAAGCTATTTGAATCAAATAAGAGTCAAATACATTAAAACAAAGCTAATTAAATCAAATAAAAGTCTAATATATTCTACAAAGCTAATTGAATTAAATTAAAGTCAAACACATTCAAACAAAGCTAATTGAATCAAATGAAAGTCAAACACATTTAAACAAAGATTTCGAATCAAATGAAAGTCAAATACATTCTACAAAGCTAATTGAATCAAATGAAAGTCAAACACATTCAAATAAAGCTATTTCAATCAAATGAAAGTCAAATACATTCTACAAAGCTAATTGAATCAAATGAATGTCAAACACATTCAAACAAATCTATTTGAATCAAATGAGAGTCAAATACATTCATACAAAGCTAATTAAATAAAATAAAAATAAAATACATTCTACAAAGCTAATTGAATCAAATGAAAGTCAAACATATTCAAACAAAGTCTTTTAAATCAAATGAAAGTCAAACACATTCAAAAAAAGCTTTTTAATTTAAATGAAAGTCAAACACATTAAAAAAAAACTATATAAATAAAATGAAAGTGAAATGCATTCTACAAAGCAAATTGAATTAAATGAAATTAAAACACATTCAAACAAAGCTATTTGAATCAAATGACAGTAAAATACATTCTACAAAGCTAATTGAATCAATTGAAAGTCAAACACATTCAAACAAAGCTATTTGAATCAAATGAAAGTCAAATACATTCTACAAAGCTAATTGAATCAAATCAAAGTCAAACACATTCAAACAAAGCTAATTGAATCAAATGAAAGTCAAACACATTCAAACAAAGCTATTTTAATTAAATGAATGTCAAATACATTCTACAAAGCTAATTGAATCAAATGAAAGTCAAACACATTCAAACAAAGCTATTTGATGAAAATGAAAGTCAAATAAATTCTACAATGCAAATTGAAACAAATGAAAGTCAAACACAGTCAAACAAAGTTATTTGACTCAAATGAAAGTCAAATACATTCTACAAAGCTAATTGAATCAAATGAAAGTCAAACACATTCAAATAAAGCTATTTGAATCAAATGAAAGTCAAATACGTTCTACAAAGCTAATTGTATCAAATGAAAGTCAAACGCAATCAAATAAAGCTATTTGAGTCAAATGAAAGTCAAACACATTCAAACAAAGTTGTTTAAATTAAATGAAATTGAAATGTATTCTACAAAGCTAATTGAATCAAATGAAAGTTAAACGCATTCAAACAAAGCTATTTGAATCAAATGAGAGTCAAATACATTCTACAAAGCTAATTGAATCAAATGAAAGTCAAACACATTCAAACAAAGCTAATTGAATCAAATGAAAGTCAAATACATTCAACAAAGCCAATTGAATCAAATGAAAGTCAAACACATTCAAAAAAAGCTAATTGAATCAAATGAAAGTCAAGCACATTCAAACAAAGCTATTTTAATCGAATGAAAGTCAATTACATTCTAAAAAGCTAATTGAATCAAATGAAAGTCAAACACATTCAAACAAAACTAATTGAAACAAATGAAAGTCAAACACATTCAAACAAAGCTATTTGAATCAAATGAGAGTCAAATACATTAAAACAAAGCTAATTAAATCAAATAAAAGTCTAATATATTCTACAAAGCTAATTGAATTAAATTAAAGTCAAACACATTCAAACAAAGCTAATTGAATCAAATGAAAGTCAAACACATTCAAACAAAGATTTCGAATCAAATGAAAGTCAAATACATTCTACAAAGCTAATTGAATCAAATGAAAGTCAAACACATTCAAATAAAGCTATTTCAATCAAATGAAAGTCAAATACATTCTACAAAGCTAATTGAATCAAATGAATGTCAAACACATTCAAACAAATCTATTTGAATCAAATGAGAGTCAAATACATTCAAACAAAGCTAATTAAATAAAATAAAAATAAAATACATTCTACAAAGCTAATTGAATCAAATGAAAGTCAAACATATTCAAACAAAGTCTTTTAAATCAAATGAAAGTCAAACACATTCAAAAAAAGCTTTTTAATTTAAATGAAAGTCAAACACATTAAAAAAAACTATATAAATAAAATGAAAGTGAAATGCATTCTACAAAGCAAATTGAATTAAATGAAATTCAAACACATTCAAACAAAGCTATTTGAATCAAATGACAGTAAAATACATTCTACAAAGCTAATTGAATCAATTGAAAGTCAAACACATTCAAACAAAGCTATTTGAATCAAATGAAAGTCAAATACATTCTACAAAGCTAATTGAATCAAATGAAAGTCAAACACATTCAAACAAAGCTAATTGAATCAAATGAAAGTCAAACACATTCAAACAAAGCTATTTTAATTAAATGAATGTCAAATACATTCTACAAAGCTAATTGAATCAAATGAAAGTCAAACACATTCAAACAAAGCTATTTGATGAAAATGAAAGTCAAATAAATTCTACAATGCAAATTGAAACAAATGAAAGTCAAACACAGTCAAACAAAGTTATTTGACTCAAATGAAAGTCAAATACATTCTACAAAGCTAATTGAATCAAATGAAAGTCAAACACATTCAAATAAAGCTATTTGAATCAAATGAAAGTCAAATACGTTCTACAAAGCTAATTGTATCAAATGAAAGTCAAACGCAATCAAATAAAGCTATTTGAGTCAAATGAAAGTCAAACACATTCAAACAAAGTTGTTTAAATTAAATGAAATTGAAATGTATTCTACAAAGCTAATTGAATCAAATGAAAGTTAAACGCATTCAAACAAAGCTATTTGAATCAAATGAGAGTCAAATACATTCTACAAAGCTAATTGAATCAAATGAAAGTCAAACACATTCAAACAAAGCTAATTGAATCAAATGAAAGTCAAATTCATACAACAAAGCCAATTGAATCAAATGAAAGTCAAACACATTCAAAAAAAGCTAATTGAATCAAATGAAAGTCAAGCACATTCAAACAAAGCTATTTTAATCGAATGAAAGTCAATTACATTCTAAAAAGCTAATTGAATCAAATGAAAGTCAAACACATTCAAACAAAACTAATTGAATCAAATGAAAGTCAAACACATTCAAACAAAGCTATTTGAATCAAATGAGAGTCAAATACATTAAAACAAAGCTAATTAAATCAAATAAAAGTCTAATATATTCTACAAAGCTAATTGAATTAAATTAAAGTCAAACACATTCAAACAAAGCTATTGAATCAAATGAAAGTCAAACACATTTAAACAAAGATTTCGAATCAAATGAAAGTCAAATACATTCTACAAAGCTAATTGAATCAAATGAAAGTCAAACACATTCAAATAAAGCTATTTCAATCAAATGAAAGTCAAATACATTCTACAAAGCTAATTGAGTCAAATGAATGTCAAACACATTCAAACAAAGCTATTTGAATCAAATGAGAGTCAAATACATTCAAACAAAGCTAATTAAATCAAATAAAAGTCTAATACATTCTACAAAGCTAATTGAATTAAATTAAAGTCAAACACATTCAAACAAAGCTAATTGAATCAAATGAAGGTCAAACACATTCAAACAAAGATTTCGAATCAAATGAAAGTCAAATACATTCTACAAAGCTTTATTGAATCAAATGAAAGTCAAACACATTCAAATAAAGCTATTTGAATCAAATGAAAGTCAAATACATTCTACAAAGCTAATTGAATCAAATGAAAGTCAAACACATTCAAACAAAGCTATTTGAAGAAAATGAAAGTCAAATGCATTCTACAAAGAAAATTGAAACAAATGAAAGTCAAACACAGTCAAACAAAGTTATTTGACTCAAATGAAAGTAAAATACATTCTACAAAGCTAATTGAATCAAATGAAAGTCAAACACATTCAAACAAAGCTATTTGAATCAAATGAAAGTCAAACACATTCAAACAAAGATTTTGAATCAAATGAAAGTCAAATACATTCTACAAAGCTAATTGAATCAAATGAAAGTCAAACACATTCAAATAAAGCTATTTGAATCAAATGAAAGTCTAATACATTCTACAAAGCTAATTGAATCAAATGAAAGTCAAACACATTCAAACAAAGCTATTTGAATCAAACGAGAGTCAAATAAATTCAAACGAAGCTAATTACATCAAATAAAAGTAAAATACATTCTACAAAGCTAATTGAATCAAATGAAAGTCAAACACATTCAAACAAAGCCTTTTAAATCAAATGACAGTCAAACACATTCAAAAAAAGCTTTTTAATTTAAATGAAAGTTAAACACATTCAAACAAAGCTATATAAATCAAATGAAAGTGAAATGCATTCTACAAAGCAAATTGATCTAAATGAAATTCAAACACATTCAAACAAAGATATTTGAATCAAATGACAGACAAACACATTCTACAAAGCTAACTGAATCAATTGAAAGTCAAACACTTTCAAACAAAGCTATTTGAATCAAATGAAAGTCAAATACATTCTACAAAGCTAATTGAATCAAATGAAAGTCAAACACATTCAAACAAAGCTAATTGAATCAAATGAAAGTCAAACACATTCAAACAAAGCTATTTTAATTAAATGAATGTCAAATACATTCTACAAAGCTAATTGAATCAAATGAAAGTCAAACACATTCAAACAAAGCTATTTGAAGAAAATGAAAGTCAAATACATTCTACAAAGCAAATTGAAACAAATGAAAGTCAAAAACATTCAAACAAAGCTAATTGAATCAAATGAAAGTCAAATACATTCTACAAAGCTAATTGAATCAAATGAAAGTCAAACACATTCAAACAAAGCTAATTGAATCAAATGAAAGTCAAACACATTCAAACAAAGCTATTTTAATTAAATGAATGTCAAATACATTCTACAAAGCTAATTGAATCAAATAAAAGTCAAACACAGTCAAACAAAGCTATTTGAAGAAAATGAAAGTCAAATACATTCTACAAAGCAAATTGAAACAATTGAAAGTCAAACACTTTCAAACAAAGCTATTTGAATCAAATGAAAGTCAAATACATTCTACAAAGCTAATTGAATCAAATGAAAGTCAAACACATTCAAACAAAGCTAATTGAATCAAATGAAAGTCAAACACATTCAAACAAAGCTATTTTAATTAAATGAATGTCAAATACATTCTACAAAGCTAATTGAATCAAATGAAAGTCAAACACATTCAAACAAAGCTATTTGAAGAAAATGAAAGTCAAATACATTCTACAAAGCAAAT
Organism: Chenopodium quinoa; assembly: GCF_001683475.1. Taxonomy (NCBI): domain Eukaryota; kingdom Viridiplantae; phylum Streptophyta; class Magnoliopsida; order Caryophyllales; family Amaranthaceae; genus Chenopodium; species Chenopodium quinoa. Next base: position 25,979 of record NW_018744476.1, read on the forward strand.
TGAAACAAATGAAAGTCAAACACATTCAAACAAAGCTAATTGAATCAAATGAAAGTCAAACACATTCAAACAAAGATTTCGAATCAAATGAAAGTCAAATACATTCTACACAGCTTTATTGAATCAAATGAAAGTCAAACACATTCAAATAAAGCTATTTGAATCAAATGAAAGTCAAATACATTCTACAAAGCTAATTGAAGCTAATGAAAGTCAAACACATTCAAACAAAGCTGTTTGAATCAAATGAGAGTCAAATAAATTCAATCAAAGCTAATTAAATAAAATAAAAATAAAATACATTCTACAAAGCTAATTGAATCAAATGAAAGTCAAACATATTCAAACAAAGTCTTTTAAATCAAATGAAAGTCCAACACATTCAAAAAAAGCTTTTTAATTTAAATGAAAGTCAAACACATTAAAAAAAACTATATAAATCAAATGAAAGTGAAATGCATTCTACAAAGCAAATTAAATTAAATGAAATTCAAACACATTCAAACAAAGCTATTTGAATCAAATGACAGTAAAATACATTCTACAAAGCTAATTGAATCAATTGAAAGTCAAACACATTCAAACAAAGCTATTTGAATCAAATGAAAGTCAAATACATTCTACAAAGCTAATTGAATCAAATGAAAGTCAAACACATTCAAACAAAGCTAATTGAATCAAATGAAAGTCAAACACATTCAAACAAAGCTATTTTAATTAAATGAATGTCAAATACATTCTACAAAGCTAATTGAATCAAAAGAAAGTCAAACACATTCAAACAAAGCTATTTGAAGAAAATGAAAGTCAAATAAATTCTACAATGCAAATTGAAACAAATGAAAGTCAAACACAGTCAAACAAAGTTATTTGACTCAAATGAAAGTCAAATACATTCTACAAAGCTAATTGAATCAAATGAAAGTCAAACACATTCAAATAAAGCTATTTGAATCAAATGAAAGTCAAATACGTTCTACAAAGCTAATTGTATCAATTGAAAGTCAATCGCAATCAAATAAAGCTATTTGAGTCAAATGAAAGTCAAACACATTCAAACAAAGTTGTTTAAATTAAATGAAATTAAAATGTATTCTACAAAGCTAATTGAATCAAATGAAAGTTAAACGCATTCAAACAAAGCTATTTGAATCAAATGAGAGTCAAATACATTCTACAAAGCTAATTGAATCAAATGAAAGTCAAACACATTCAAACAAAGCTAATTGAATCAAATGAAAGTCAAATACATTCAACAAAGCCAATTGAATCAAATGAAAGTCAAACACATTCAAAAAAAGCTAATTGAATCAAATGAAAGTCAAGCACATTCAAACAAAACTAATTGAATCAAATGAAAGTCAAACACATTCAAACAAAGCTATTTGAATCAAATGAGAGTCAAATACATTAAAATAAAGCTAATTAAATCAAATAAAAGTCTAATATATTCTACAAAGCTAATTGAATGAAATTAAAGTCAAACACATTCAAACAAAGCTAATTGAATCAAATGAAAGTCAAACACATTCAAACAAAGATTTCGAATCAAATGAAAGTCAAATACATTCTACAAAGCTAATTGAATCAAATGAAAGTCAAACACATTCAAATAAAGCTATTTCAATCAAATGAAAGTCAAATACATTCTACAAAGCTAATTGAATCAAATGAATGTCAAACACATTCAAACGAAGCTATTTGAATCAAATGAGAATCAAATACATTCAAACAAAGCTAATTAAATCAAATAAAAGTCTAATACATTCTACAAAGCTAATTGAATTAAATTAAAGTCAAACACATTCAAACAAAGCTAATTGAATCAAATGAAAGTCAAACACATTCAAACAAAGATTTCGAATCAAATGAAAGTCAAATACATTCTACAAAGCTTTATTGAATCAAATGAAAGTCAAACATATTCAAATAAAGCTATTTGAATCAAATGAAAGTCAAATACATTCTACAAAGCTAATTGAATCAAATGAAAGTCAAACACATTCAAACAAAGATGTTTGAATCAAATGAGAGTCAAATAAATTCAAACAAAGCTAATTAAATAAAATAAAAGTAAAATACATTCTACAAAGCTAATTGAATCAAATGAAAGTCAAACACATTCAAAAAAAGCTTTTTAATTTAAATGAAAGTCAAACACATTCAAACAAAGCTATATAAATCAAATGAAAGTGAAATGCATTCTACAATGCAAATTGAATTAAATGAAATTATAACACATTCAAACAAAGCTATTTGAATCAAATGACAGTAAAATACATTCTACAAAGCTAATTGAATCAAATGAAAGTCAAACACATTCAAACAAAGCTATTTGAATCAAATGAAAGTCAAATACATTCTACAAAGCTAATTGAATCAAATGAAAGTCAAACACATTCAAACAAAGCTAATTGAATCAAACGAAAGTCAAACACATTCAAACAAAGCTATTTTAATTAAATGAATGTCAAATACATTCTACAAAGCTAATTGAATCAAATGAAAGTCAAACACATTCAAACAAAGCTATTTGAAGAAAATGAAAGTCAAACACATTCAAACAAAGATTTCGAATCAAATGAAAGTCAAATACATTCTACAAAGCTTTATTGAATCAAATGAAAGTCAAACACATTCAAATAAAGCTATTTGAATCAAATGAAAGTCAAACACGTTCAAACAAAGCTGTTTGAATCAAATGAGAGTCAAATAAATTCAAACAAAGCTAATTAAATAAAATAAAAGTAAAATACATTCTACAAAGCTAATTGAATTAAATGAAAGTCAAACACATTCAAACAAAGCTAATTGAATCAAATGAAAGTCAAACACATTCAAACAAAGATTTCGAATCAAATGAAAGTCAAATACATTCTACAAAGCTTTATTGAATCAAATGAAAGTCAAACACATTCAAATAAAGCTATTTGAATCAAATGAAAGTCAAACACATTCAAACAAAGCTGTTTGAATCAAATGAGAGTCAAATAAATTCAAACAAAGCTAATTGAATAAAATAAAAGTAAAATACATTCTACAAAGCTAATTGAATCAAATGAAAGTCAAACACATTCAAACAAAGCTATTTGAAGAAAATGAAAGTCAAATACATTCTACAAAGCAAATTGAAACAAATGAAAATCAAACACAGTCAAACAAAGTTATTTGACTCAAATGAAAGTCAAATACATTCTACAAAGCTAATTGAATCAAATGAAAGTCAAACACATTCAAACAAAGCTAATTGAATCAAATGAAAGTCAAACACATTCAAACAAAGCTATTTTAATTAAATGAATGTCAAATACATTCTACAAAGCTAATTGAATCAAATGAAAGTCAAACACATTCAAACAAAGCTATTTGAAGAAAATGAAAGTCAAATACATTCTACAATGCAAATTGAAACAAATGAAAGTCAAAAACATTCAAACAAAGCTAATTGAATTAAATTAAAGTCAAACACATTCAAACAAAGCTAATTGAATCAAATGAAAGTCAAACACATTCAAACAAAGATTTCGAATCAAAAGAAAGTCAAATACATTCTACAAAGCTTTATTGAATCAAATGAAAGCCAAACACATTCAAATAAAGCTATTTGAATCAAATGAAAGTCAAATGCATTCTACAAAGCTAATTGAATCAAATGAAAGTCAAACACATTCAAACAAAGCTGTTTGAATCAAATGAGAGTCAAATGAATTCAAACAAAGCTAATTAAATCAAATAAAAGTAAAATACATTCTACAAAGCTAATTGAATCAAATGAAAGTCAAACACATTCAACAAAGCCTTTTAAATCAAATGAAAGTCAAACACATTCAAAAAAGCTTTTTAATTTAAATGAAAGTCAAACACATTCAAACAAAGCTATATAAATTTAATGAAAGTGAAATGCATTCTACAAAGCAAATTGATCTAAATGAAATTCAAACACATTCAAACAAAGCTATTTGAATCAAATGATAGTCAAACACATTCCACTAAGCTAATTGAATCAATTGAAAGTCAAACACATTCAAACAAAGCTATTTGAATCAAATGAAAGTCAAATACATTCTACAAAGCTAATTGAATCAAATGAAAGTCAAACACATTCTAACAAAGCTAATTGAATCAAATGAAAGTCAAACACATTCAAACAAAGCTATTTTAATTAAATGAATGTCAAATACATTCTACAAAGCTAATTGAATCAAATGAAAGTCAAACACATTCAAACAAAGCTATTTGAAGAAAATGAAAGTCAAATACATTCTACAATGCAAATTGAAACAAATGAAAGTAAAAAACATTCAAACAAAGCTAATTGAATTAAATTAAAGTCAAACACATTCAAACAAAGCTAATTGAATCAAATGAAAGTCAAACACATTCGAACAAAGATTTCGAATCAAATGAAAGTCAAATACATTCTACAAAGCTTTATTGAATCAAATGAAAGTCAAACACATTCAAATAAAGCTATTTGAATCAAATGAAAGTCAAATACATTCTACAAAGCTAATTGAATCAAATGAAAGTCAAACACATTCAAACAAAGCTGTTTGAATCAAATGAGAGTCAAATAAATTCAATCAAAGCTAATTAAATAAAATAAAAGTAAAATACATTCTACAAAGCTAATTGAATCAAATGAAAGTCAAACACATTCAAACAAAGTCTTTTAAATCAAATGAAAGTCAAACACATTAAAAAAAAAGCTTTTTAATTTAAATGAAAGTCAAACACATTCAAACAAAGCTATAAATCAAATGAAAGTGAAATGCATTCTACAAAGCAAATTGAATTAAATGAAATTCAAACACATTCAAACAAAGCTATTTGAATCAAAAATAGTAAAATACATTCTACAAAGCTAATTGAATCAATTGAAAGTCAAACACATTCAAACAAAGCTATTTGAATCAAATGAAAGTCAAATACATTCTACAAAGCTAATTGAATCAAATGAAAGTCAAACACATTAAAACAAAGCTAATTGAATCAAATGAAAGTCAAACACATTCAAACAAAGCTATTTTAATTAAATGAATGTCAAATACATTCTACAAAGCTAATTGAATCAAATGAAAGTCAAACACATTCAAACAAAGCTATTTGAAGAAAATGAAAGTCAAATACATTCTACAAAGCAAATTGAAACAAATGAAAATCAAACACAGTCAAACAAAGTTATTTGACTCAAATGAAAGTCAAATACATTCTACAAAGCTAATTGAATCAAATGAAAGTCAAACACATTCAAATAAAGCTATTTGAATCAAATGAAAGTCAAATACGTTCTACAAAGCTAATTGTATCAAATGAAAGTCTAACGCAATAAAATAAAGCTATTTGAGTCAAATGAAAGTCAAACACATTCAAACAAAGTTGTTTAAATTAAATGAAAGTGAAATGTATTCTACAAAGCTAATTGAATAAAATGAAAGTTAAACGCATTCAAACAAAGCTATTTGAATCAAATCAGAGTCAAATACATTCTACAAAGCTAATTGAATCAAATGAAAGTCAAACACATTCAAACAAAGCTAATTGAATCAAATGAAAGTCAAATACATTCAACAAAGCCAATTGAATCAAATGAAAGTCAAACACATTCAAAAAAAGCTTTTTAATTTAAATGAAAGTCAAACATTCAAACAAAGCTATATAAATCTAATGAAAGTGAAATGCATTCTACAAAGCAATTGATCTAAATGAAATTCAAACACATTCAAACAAAGCTATTTGAATCAAATGACAGTCAAACACATTCTACAAAGCTAATTGAGTCAATTGAAAGTCAAACACATTCAAACAAAGCTATTTGAATCAAATGAAAGTCAAATACATTCTACAAAGCTAATTAAATCAAATGAAAGTCAAACACATTCAAACAAAGCTAATTGAATCAAATGAAAGTCAAACACATTCAAACAAAGCTATTTTAATTAAATGAATGTCAAATACATTCTACAAAGCTAATTGAATCAAATGAAAGTCAAACACATTCAAACAAAGCTATTTGAAGAAAATGAAAGTCAAATACATTCTACAATGCAAATTGAAACAAATGAAAGTCAAAAACATTCAAACAAAGCTAATTGAATTAAATTAAAGTCAAACACATTCAAACAAAGCTAATTAAATCAAATGAAAGTCAAACACATTCAAACAAAGATTTCGAATCAAATGAAAGTCAAATACATTCTACAAAGCTTTATTGAATCAAATGAAAGTCAAACACATTCAAATAAAGCTATTTGAATCAAATGAAAGTCAAATACATTCTACAAATCTAATTGAATCAAATGAAAGTCAAACACATTCAAACAAAGCTGTTTGAATCAAATGAGAGTCAAATAAATTCAATCAAAGCTGATTAAATAAAATGAAAATAAAATACATTCAACAAAGCTAATTGAATCAAATGAAAGTCAAACACATTCAAACAAAGTCTTTTAATTCAAATGAAAGTCAAACACATTAAAAAAAAAGCTTTTTAATTTAAATGAAAGTCAAACACATTCAAACAAAGCTATAAATCAAATGAAAGTGAAATGCATTCTACAAAGCAAATTGAATTAAATGAAATTCAAACACATTCAAACAAAGCTATTTGAATCAAATGACAGTAAAATACATTCTACAAAGCTAATTGAATCAATTGAAAGTCAAACACATTCAAACAAAGCTATTTGAATCAAATGAAAGTCAAATACATTCTACAAAGCTAATTGAATCAAATGAAAGTCAAACACATTCTAACAAAGCTAATTGAATCAAATGAAAGTCAAACACATTCAAACAAAGCTATTTTAATTAAATGAATGTCAAATACATTCTACAAAGCTAATTGAATCAAATGAAAGTCAAACACATTCAAACAAAGCTATTTGAAGAAAATGAAAGCCAAATACATTCTACAAAGCAAATTGAAACAAATGAAAATCAAAAACAGTCAAACAAAGTTATTTGACTCAAATGAAAGCCAAATACATTCTACAAAGCTAATTGAATCAAATAAAAGTCAAACACATTCAAATAAAGCTATTTGAATCAAATGAAAGTCAAATACGTTCTACAAAGCTAATTGTATCAAATGAAAGTCTAACACAATAAAATAACGCTATTTGAGTGAAATGAAAGTCAAACACATTCAAACAAAGTTGTTTAAATTAAATGAAAGTGAAATGTATTCTACAAAGCTAATTGAATAAAATGAAAGTTAAACGCATTCAAACAAAGCTATTTGAATCAAATCAGAGTCAAATACATTCTACAAAGCTAATTGAATCAAATGAAAGTCAAACACATTCAAACAAAGCTAATTAAATCAAATGAAAGTCAAATACATTCAACAAAGCCAATTGAATCAAATGAAAATCAAACACATTCAAACAAAGCTAATTGAATCAAATGAAAGTCAAACACAATCAAACAAAGCTATTTTAATCGAATGAAAGTCAATTACATTCTACAAAGCTAATTGAATCAAACGAAAGTCAAACACATTCAAACAAAGCTATTTGAATCAAATGAAAGTCAAACACATTCAAACAAAGCTATTTGAATCAAACGAGAGTCAAATACATTAAAAAAAAGCTTATTAAATCAAATAAAAGTCTAATATTTTCTACAAAGCTAATTGAATTAAATTAAAGTCAAACACATTCAAACAAAGCTAATTGAATCAAATGAAAGTCAAACACATTCAAACAAAGATTTCGAATCAAATGAAAGTCAAATACATTCTACAAAGCTAATTGAATCAAATGAAAGTCAAACACATTCAAATAAAGCTATTTCAATCAAATGAAAGTCAAATACATTCTACAAAGCTAATTGAATCAAATGAAAGTCAAACACATTCAAACAAAGCTATTTGAATCAAATGAGAGTCAAATACATTCAAACAAAGCTAATTAAATCAAATCAAAGTCTAATACATTCTACAAAGCTAATTGAATTAAATTAAAGTCAAACACATTCAAACAAGCTAATTGAATCAAATGAAAGTCAAACACATTCAAACAAAGATTTCGAATCAAATGAAAGTCAAATACATTCTACAAAGCTTTATTGAATCAAATGAAAGTCAAACACATTCAAATAAAGCTATTTGAATCAAATGAAAGTCAAATACATTCTACAAAGCTAATTGAATCAAATGAAAGTCAAACACATTCAAACAAAGCTGTTTGAATCAAATGAGAGTCAAATAAATTCAAACAAAGCTAATTAAATAAAATAAAAGTAAAATACATTCTACAAAGCTAATTGAATCAAATGAAAGTCAAACACATTCAAACAAAGTCTTTTAAATCAAATGAAAGTCAAACACATTCAAAAAAAGCTTTTTAATTTAAATGAAAGTCAAACACATTCAAACAAAGCTATATAAATCAAATGAAAGTCAAATACATTCTACAAAGCTAATTGAATCAAATGAGAGTCAAATACATTCAAACAAAGCTAATTAAATCAAATAAAAGTCTAATACATTCTACAAGGCTAATTGAATTAAATTAAAGTCAAACACATTCAAACAAAGCTATTTGAATCAAATGAAAGTCAAACACTTTCAAACAAAGATTTCGAATCAAATGAAAGTCAAATACATTCTACAAAGCTTTATTGAATCAAATGAAAGTCAAACACATTCAAATAAAGCTATTTGAATCAAATGAAAGTCAAATACATTCTACAAAGCTAATTGAATCAAATGAAAGTCAAACACATTCAAACAAAGCTATTTGAATCAAATCAGAGTCAAATACATTCTACAAAGCTAATTGAATCAAATGAAAGTCAAAACACATTCAAACAAAGCTAATTGAATCAAATGAAAGTCAAATACATTCAACAAAGCCAATTGAATCAAATGAAAGTCAAACACATTCAAAAAAAGCTTTTTAATTTAAATGAAAGTCAAACACATTCAAACAAAGCTATATAAATTTAATGAAAGTGAAATGAATTCTACAAAGCAAATTGATCTAAATGAAATTCAAACACATTCAAACAAAGCTATTTGAATCAAATGACAGTCAAACACATTCTACAAAGCTAATTGAATCAATTGAAAGTCAAACACATTCAAACAAAGCTATTTGAATCAAATGAAAGTCAAATACATTCTACAAAGCTAATTGAATCAAATGAAAGTCAAACACATTCTAACAAAGCTAATTGAATCAAATGAAAGTCAAACACATTCAAACAAAGCTATTTTAATTAAATGAATGTCAAATACATTCTACAAAGCTAATTGAATCAAATGAAAGTCAAACACATTCAAACAAAGCTATTTGAAGAAAATGAAAGTCAAATACATTCTACAATGCAAATTGAAACAAATGAAAGTAAAAAACATTCAAACAAAGCTAATTGAATTAAATTAAAGTCAAAAACATTCAAACAAAGCTAATTGAATCAAATGAAAGTCAAACACATTCAAACAAAGATTTCGAATCAAATGAAAGTCAAATACATTCTACAAAGCTTTATTGAATCAAATGAAAGTCAAACACATTCAAATAAAGCTATTTGAATCAAATGAAAGTCAAATACATTCTACAAAGCTAATTGAATCAAATGAAAGTCAAACACATTCAAACAAAGCTGTTTGAATCAAATGAGAGTCAAATAAATTCAATAAAAGCTAATTAAATAAAATAAAAGTAAAATACATTCTACAAAGCTAATTGAATCAAATGACAGTCAAACACATTCAAACAAAGTCTTTTAAATCAAATGAAAGTCAAACACATTAAAAAAAAAGCTTTATAATTTAAATGAAAGTCAAACACATTCAAACAAAGCTATAAATCAAATGAAAGTGAAATGCATTCTACAAAGGAAATTGAATTAAATGAAATTCAAACACATTCAAACAAAGCTATTTGAATCAAATGACAGTAAAATACATTCTACAAAGCTAATTGAATCAATTGAAAGTCAAACACATTCAAACAAAGCTATTTGAATCAAATGAAAGTCAAATACATTCTACAAAGCTAATTGAATCAAATGAAAGTCAAACACATTCAAACAAAGCTATTTTAATTAAATGAATGTCAAATACATTCTACAAAGCTAATTGAATCAAATGAAAGTCAAACACATTCAAACAAAGCTATTTGAAGAAAATGAAAGTCAAATACATTCTACAAAGCAAATTGAAACAAATGAAAATCAAACACAGTCAAACAAAGTTATTTGACTCAAATGAAAGTCAAATACATTCTACAAAGCTAATTGACTCAAATGAAAGTCAAACACATTCAAATAAAGCTATTTGAATAAAATGAAAGTCAAATACGTTCTACAAAGCTAATTGTATCAAATGAAAGTCTAACGCAATAAAATAAAGCTATTTGAGTCAAATGAAAGTCAAACACATTCAAACAAAGTTGTTTAAATTAAATGAAAGTGAAATGTATTCTACAAAGCTAATTGAATAAAATGAAAGTTAAACGCATTCAAACAAAGCTATTTGAATCAAATCAGAGTCAAATACATTCTACAAAGCTAATTGAATCAAATGAAAGTCAAACACATTCAAACAAAGCTAATTGAATCAAATGAAAGTCAAATACATTCAACAAAGCCAATTGAATCAAATGAAAGTCAAACACATTCAAAAAAAGCTTTTTAATTTAAATGAAAGTCAAACACATTCAAACAAAGCTATATAAATCTAATGAAAGTGAAATGCATTCTACAAAGCAAATTGATCTAAATGAAATTCAAACACATTCAAACAAAGCTATTTGAATCAAATGACAGTCAAACACATTCTACAAAGCTAATTGAATCAATTGAAAGTCAAACACATTCAAACAAAGCTATTTGAATCAAATGAAAGTCAAATACATTCTACAAAAGTTATTTAATCAAATGAAAGTCAAACACATTCAAACAATGCTAATTGAATCAAATGAAAGTCAAACACATTCAAACAAAGCTATTTTAGTTAAATGAATGTCAAATACATTCTACAAAGCTAATTGAATCAAATGAAAGTCAAACACATTCAAACAAAGCTATTTGAAGAAAATGAAAGTCAAATACATTCTACAATGCAAATTGAAACAAATGAAAGTCAAAAACATTCAAACAAAGCTAATTGAATTAAATTAAAGTCAAACACATTCAAACAAAGCTAATTGAATCAAATGAAAGTCAAACACATTCAAACAAAGATTTCGAATCAAATGAAAGTCAAATACATTCTACAAAGCTTTATTGAATCAAATGAAAGTCAAACACATTCAAATAAAGCTATTTGAATCAAATGAAAGTCAAATACATTCTACAAAGCTAATTGAATCAAATGAAAGTCAAACACATTCAAACAAAGCTGTTTGAATCAAATGAGAGTCAAATAAATTCAATCAAAGCTAATTAAATAAAATAAAAATAAAATACATTCAACAAAGCTAATTGAATCAAATGAAAGTTAAACACATTCAAACAAAGTCTTTTAAATCAAATGAAAGTCAAACACATTCAAACAAAGTTATTTAAATTAAATGAAATTGAAATGTATTCTACAAAGCTAATTGAATCAAATGAAAGTTAAACGCATTCAAACAAAGCTATTTGAATCAAATGAGTGTCAAATACATTCTACAAAGCTAATTAAATCAAATGAAAGTCAAACACATTCAAACAAAGCTAATTGAATCAAATGAAAGTCAAATACATTCAACAAAGCCAATTGAATCAAATGAAAGTCAAACACATTCAAACAAAGCTAATTGAATCAAATGAAAGTCAAGCACATTCAAACAAAGCTATTTTAATCGAATGAAAGTCAATTACATTCTACAAAGCTAATTGAATCAAATGAAAGTCAAACACATTCAAACAAAGCTAATTGAATCAAATGAAAGTCAAACACATTCAAACAAAGATTTCAAATCAAATGAAAGTCAAATACATTCTACAAAGCTAATTGAATCAAATGAAAGTTAAACACATTCAAATAAAGCTATTTCAATCAAATGAAAGTCAAATACATTCTACAAAGCTAATTGAATCAAATGAATGTCAAACACATTCAAACAAAGCTATTTGAATCAAATGAGATTCAAATACATTAAAACAAAGCTAATTAAATCAAATAAAAGTCTAATACATTCTACAAGGCTAATTGAATTAAATTAAAGTCAAACACATTCAAACAAAGCTATTTGAATCAAATGAAAGTCAAACACATTCAAACAAAGATTTCGAATCAAATGAAAGTCAAATACATTCTACAAAGCTTTATTGAATCAAATGAAAGTCAAACACATTCAAATAAAGCTATTTGAATCAAATGAAAGTCAAATACATTCTACAAAGCTAATTGAATCTAATGAAAGTCAAACACATTCAAACAAAGCTGTTTGAATCAAATGAGAGTCAAATAAATTCAAACAAAGCTAATTAAATAAAATAAAAGTAAAATACATTCTACAAAGCTAATTGAATCAAATGAAAGTAAAACACATTCAAACAAAGTCTTTTAAATCAAATGAAAGTCAAACACATTCAAAAAAAGCTTTTTAATTTAAATGAAAGTCAAACACATTCAAACAAAGCTATATAAATCAAATGAAAGTGAAATGCATTCTACAAAGCAAATTAAATTAAATGAAATTCAAACACATTCAAACAAAGCTATTTGAATCAAATGACAATAAAATACATTCTACAAAGCTAATTGAATCAATTGAAAGTCAAACACATTGAAACAAAGCTTTTGAATCAAATGAAAGTCAAATACATTCTACAAAGCTAATTGAATCAAATGAAAGTTAAACACATTCAAACAAAGCTAATTGAATCAAAAAAAAGTCAAACACATTCAAACAAGCTATTTTAATTAAATGAATGTCAAATACATTTTACAAAGCTAATTGAATCAAATGAAAGTCAAACACATTCAAACAAAGCTATTTGAAGAAAATGAAAGTCAAATACATGCTACAAAGCAAATTGAAACAAATGAAAGTCAAACACAGTCAAACAAAGTTATTTGACTCAAATGAAAGTCAAATACATTCTACAAAGCTAATTGAATCAAATGAAAGTCAAACACATTCAAATAAAGCTATTTGAATCAAATGAAAGTCAAATACGTTCTACAAAGCTAATTGTATCAAATGAAAGTCTAACGCAATCAAATAAAGCTATTTGAGTCAAATGAAAGTCAAACACATTCAAACAAAGTTGTTTAAATTAAATGAAAGCAAAATGTATTCTACAAAGCTAATTGAATCAAATGAAAGTTAAACGCATTCAAACAAAGCTATTTGAATCAAATGAGAGTCAAATACATTCTACAAAGCTAATTGAATCAAATGAAAGTTAAACGCATTCAAACAAAGCTAATTGAATCAAATGAAAGTCAAATACATTCAACAAAGCCAATTGAATCAAATGAAAGTCAAACACATTCAAACATAGCTAATTGAATCAAATGAAAGTCAAGCACATTCAAACAAAGCTATTTTAATCGAATGAAAGTCAATTACATTCTACAAAGCTAATTGAATCAAATGAAAGTCAAACACATTCAAACAAAGCTATTTGAATCAAATGAAAGTCAAACACATTCAAACAAAGCTATTTGAATCAAATGAGAGTCAAATACATTAAAACAAAGCTAATTAAATCAAATAAAAGTCTAATATATTCTACAAAGCTAATTGAATTAAATTAAAGTCTAACACATTCAAACAAAGCTAATTGAATCAAATGAAAGTCAAACACATTCAAACAAAGATTTCAAATCAAATGAAAGTCAAATACATTCTACAAAGCTAAGTCAATCAAATGAAAGTCAAACACATTCAAATAAAGCTATTTCAATCAAATGAAAGTCAAATACATGCTACAAAGCAAATTGAAACAAATGAAAGTAAAACACAGTCAAACAAAGTTATTTGACTCAAATGAAAATCAAATACATTCTACAAAGCTAATTGAATCAAATGAAAGTCAAACACATTCAAATAAAGCTATTTGAATCAAATGAAAGTCAAATACGTTCTACAAAGCTAATTGTATCAAATGAAAGTCTAACGCAATCAAATAAAGCTATTTGAGTCAAATGAAAGTCAAACACATTCAAACAAAGTTGTTTAAATAAAATGAAAGCAAAATGTATTCTACAAAGCTAATTGAATCAAATGAAAGTTAAACGCATTCAAACAAAGCTATTTGAATCAAATGAGAGTCAAATACATTCTACAAAGCTAATTGAATCAAATGAAAGTCAAACACATTCAAACAAAGCTAATTGAATCAAATGAAAGTCAAATACATTCAACAAAGCCAATTGAATCAAATGAAAGTCAAACACATTCAAACATAGCTAATTGAATCAAATGAAAGTCAAGCACATTCAAACAAAGCTATTTTAATCGAATGAAAGTCAATTACATTCTACAAAGCTAATTGAATCAAATGAAAGTCAAACACATTCAAACAAAGCTATTTGAATCAAATGAAAGTCAAACACATTCAAACAAAGCTATTTGAATCAAATGAGAGTCAAATACATTAAAACAAAGCTAATTAAATCAAATAAAAGTCTAATATATTCTACAAAGCTAATTGAATTAAATTAAAGTCTAACACATTCAAACAAAGCTAATTGAATCAAATGAAAGTCAAACACATTCAAACAAAGATTTCAAATCAAATGAAAGTCAAATACATTCTACAAAGCTAAGTGAATCAAATGAAAGTCAAACACATTCAAATAAAGCTATTTCAATCAAATGAAAGTCAAATACATTCTACAAAGCTAATTGAATCAAATGAAAGTCAAACACATTCAAACAAAGCTATTTGAATCAAATGAGAGTCAAATACATTCAAACAAAGCTAATTATATCAAATTAAAGTCTAATACATTCTACAAAGCTAATTGAATTAAATTAAAGTCAAACACATTCAAACAAAGCTAATTGAATCAAATGAAAGTCAAACACATTCATACAAAGATTTCGAATCAAATGAAAGTCAAATACATTCTACAAAGCTTTATTGAATCAAATGAAAGTCAAACACATTCAAATAAAGCTATTTCAATCAAATGAAAGTCAAATACATTCTACAAAGCTAATTGAATCAAATGAAATTCAAACACATTCAAACAAAGCTGTTTGAATCAAATGAAAGTCAAACTCATTCAAACAAAGATTTTGAATATAATGAAAGTCAAATACATTCAACAAAGCTAATTGTATCAAATGAAAGTCAAACACATTCAAATAAACCTATTTGAATCAAGTGAAAGTCAAATACATTCTACAAAGCTAATTGAATCAAATGAAAGTCAAACACATTCAAACAAAGCTATTTCAATCAAAGGAGAGTCAAATAAATTGAAACAAAGCTAATTAAATCTAATAAAAGTAAAATACATTCTACAAAGCTAATTGAATCAAATGAAATTCAAACACATTCAAATAAAGCTATTTGAATCAAATGAAAGTCAAATACGTTCTACAAAGCTAATTGTATCAAATGAAAGTCTAACGCAATCAAATAAAGCTATTTGAGTCAAATGAAAGTCAAACACATTCAAACAAAGTTGTTTAAATTAAATGAAAGCAAAATGTATTCTACAAAGCTAATTGAATCAAATGAAAGTTAAACGCATTCAAACAAAGCTATTTGAATCAAATGAGAGTCAAATACATTCTACAAAGCTAATTGAATCAAATGAAAGTCAAACACATTCAAACAAAGCTAATTGAATCAAATGAAAGTCAAATACATTCAACAAAGCCAATTGAATCAAATGAAAGTCAAACACATTCAAACATAGCTAATTGAATCAAATGAAAGTCAAGCACATTCAAACAAAGCTATTTTAATCGAATGAAAGTCAATTACATTCTACAAAGCTAATTGAATCAAATGAAAGTCAAACACATTCAAACAAAGCTATTTGAATCAAATGAAAGTCAAACACATTCAAACAAAGCTATTTGAATCAAATGAGAGTCAAATACATTAAAACAAAGCTAATTAAATCAAATAAAAGTCTAAAATATTCTACAAAGCTAATTGAATTAAATTAAAGTCTAACACATTCAAACAAAGCTAATTGAATCAAATGAAAGTCAAACACATTCAAACAAAGATTTCAAATCAAATGAAAGTCAAATACATTCTACAAAGCTAAGTGAATCAAATGAAAGTCAAACACATTCAAATAAAGCTATTTCAATCAAATGAAAGTCAAATACATTCTACAAAGCTAATTGAATCAAATGAAAGTCAAACACATTCAAACAAAGCTATTTGAATCAAATGAGAGTCAAATACATTCAAACAAAGCTAATTATATCAAATTAAAGTCTAATACATTCTACAAAGCTAATTGAATTAAATTAAAGTCAAACACATTCAAACAAAGCTAATTGAATCAAATGAAAGTCAAACACATTCAAACAAAGATTTCGAATCAAATGAAAGTCAAATACATTCTACAAAGCTTTATTGAATCAAATGAAAGTCAAACACATTCAAATAAAGCTATTTCAATCAAATGAAAGTCAAATACATTCTACAAAGCTAATTGAATCAAATGAAATTCAAACACATTCAAACAAAGCTGTTTGAATCAAATGAAAGTCAAACTCATTCAAAAAAAGATTTTGAATATAATGAAAGTCAAATACATTCAACAAAGCTAATTGTATCAAATGAAAGTCAAACACATTCAAATAAACCTATTTGAATCAAGTGAAAGTCAAATACATTCTACAAAGCTAATTGAATCAAATGAAAGTCAAACACATTCAAACAAAGCTATTTCAATCAAAGGAGAGTCAAATAAATTGAAACAAAGCTAATTAAATCTAATAAAAGTAAAATACATTCTACAAAGCTAATTGAATCAAATGAAAGTCAAACACATTCAAAAAAAGCTTTTTAATTTAAATGAAAGTCAAACACATTTAAAGAAAGCTATATAAATCAAATGAAAGTGAAATGCATTCTACAATGCAAATTGAATTAAATGAAATTCAAACACATTCAAACAAAGCTATTTGAATCAAATGACAGTAAAATACATTCTACAAAGCTAATTGAATCAATTGAAAGTCAAACACATTCAAACAAAGCTATTTGAATCAAATGAAAGTCAAATACATTCTACAAAGCTAATTGAATCAAATAAAAGTCAAACACATTCAAACAAAGCTAATTGAATCAAATGAAAGTCCAACACATTCAAACAAAGCTATTTTAATTAAATGAATGTCAAATACATTCTACAAAGCTAATTGAATCAAATGAAAGTCAAACACAATCAAACAAAGCTATTTGAAGAAAATGAAAGTCAAATACATTCTACAAAGCAAATTGAAACAAATGAAAGTCAAACACAGTCAAACAAAGTTATTTGACTCAAATGAAAGTCAAATACATTCTACAAAGCTAATTGAATCAAATGAAAGTCAAACACATTCAAACAAAGCTATTTGAAGCAAATGAAAGTCAAACACATTCAAACAAAGATTTTGAATCAAATGAAAGTCAAATACATTCTACAAAGCTCATTGAATCAAATGAAAGTCAAACACATTCAAATAAAGCTATTTGAATCAAATGAAAGTCAAATACATTCTACAAAGCTAATTGAATAAAATGAAAGTCAAACACATTCAAACAAAGCTATTTGAATCAAAGGAGAGTCAAATAAATTCAAACAAAGCTAATTAAATCAAATAAAAGGAAAAAATATTCTTTAAAGCTAATTGAATCAAATGAAAGTCAAACACATTCAAACAAAGCCTTTTAAATCAAATGAAAGTCAAACACATTCAAAAAAAGCTTTTTAATTTAAATGAAAGTCAAACACATTCAAACAAAACTATATAAATCAAATGAAAGTGAAATGCATTCTACAAAGAAAATTGATCTAAATGAAATTCAAACACATTCAAACAAAGCTATTTGAATCAAATGACAGTCAAACACATTCTACAAAGCTAATTGAATCAATTGAAAGTCAAACACATTCAAACAAAGCTATTTGAATCAAATGAAAGTCAAATACATTCTACAAAGCTAATTGAATCAAAAGAAAGTCAAACACATTCAAACAAAGCTAATTGAATCAAATGAAAGTCAAACACATTCAAACAAAGCTATTTTAATTAAATGAATGTCAAAAACATTCTACAAAGCTAATTGAATCAAATGAAAGTCAAACACATTCAAACAAAGCTATTTGAAGAAAATGAAAGTCAAATACATTCTACAAAGCAAGTTGAATCACATGAAAGTCAAACACATTCTACAAAGCTAATTGAATCAAATGAAAGTTAAACGCATTCAAACAAAGCTATTTGAATCAAATGAGAGTCAAATACATTCTACAAAGCTAATTGAATCAAATGAAAGTCAAACACATTCAAACATAGCTAATTGAATCAAATGAAAGTCACGCACATTCAAACAAAGCTATTTTAATCGAATGAAAGTCAATTACATTCTACAAAGCTAATTGAATCAAATGAAAGTCAAACACATTCAAACAAAGCTATTTGAATCAAATGAAAGTCAAACACATTCAAACAAAGCTATTTGAATCAAATGAGAGTCAAATACATTAAAACAAAGCTAATTAAATCAAATAAAAGTCTAATATATTCTACAAAGCTAATTGAATTAAATTAAAGTCTAACACATTCAAACAAAGCTAATTGAATAATATGAAAGTCAAACACATTCAAACAAAGATTTCAAATCAAATGAAAGTCAAATACATTCTACAAAGCTAAGTGAATCAAATGAAAGTCAAACACATTCAAATAAAGCTATTTCAATCAAATGAAAGTCAAATACATTCTACAAAGCTAATTGAATCAAATGAAAGTCAAACACATTCAAACAAAGCTATTTGAATCAAATGAGAGTCAAATACATTCAAACAAAGCTAATTATATCAAATTAAAGTCTAATACATTCTACAAAGCTAATTGAATTAAATTAAAGTCAAACACATTCAAACAAAGCTAATTGAATCAAATGAAAGTCAAACACATTCAAACAAAGATTTCGAATCAAATGAAAGTCAAATACATTCTACAAAGCTTTATTGAATCAAATGAAAGTCAAACACATTCAAATAAAACTATTTCAATCAAATGAAAGTCAAATACATTCTACAAAGCTAATTGAATCAAATGAAATTCAAACACATTCAAACAAAGCTGTTTGAATCAAATGAAAGTCAAACTCATTCAAACAAAGATTTTGAATATAATGAAAGTCAAACACATTCAAATAAAGTTATTTGATTCAAATGAAAGTCAAATACATTCTACAAAGCTAATTGAATCAAATGAAAGTCAAACACATTCAAACAACGCTGTTTGAATCAAATGAGAGTCAAATAAATTCAATCAAAGCTAATTAAATAAAATAAAAATAAAATACATTCTACAAAGCTAATTGAATCAAATGAAAGTCAAACACATTCAAAAAAAGTCTTTTAAATCAAATGAAAGTCAAACACATTCAAAAAAAGCTTTTTTAATTTAAATGAAAGTCAAACACATTCAAACAAAGCTATTTGAATCAAATGACTGTAAAATACATTCTACAAAGCTAATTGAATCAATTGAAAGTCAAACACATTCAAACAAAGCTATTTGAATCAAATGAAAGTCAAATACATTCTACAAAGCTAATTGAATCAAATGAAAGTCAAACACATTCAAACAAAGCTAATTGAATCAAATGAAAGTCAAACACATTCAAACAAAGATATTTTAATTAAATGAATGTCAAATACATTCTACAAAGCTAATTGAATCAAATGAAAGTCAAACACATTCAAACAAAGCTATTTGAAGAAAATGAAAGTCAAATACATTCTACAAAGCAAATTGAATCAAATGAAAGTCAAACACAGTCAAACAAAGTTATTTGATTCAAATGAAAGTCAAATACATTCTACAAAGCTAATTGAATCAAATGAAAGTCAAACACATTCAAACAAAGCTAATTAAATCAAATAAAAGTCTAATACATTCTACAAAGCTAATTGTATCAAATGAAAGTCTAACGCAATAAAATAAAGCTATTTGAGTCAAATGAAAGTCAAACACATTCAAACAAAGTTGTTAAATTAAATGAAAGTGAAATGTATTCTACAAAGCTAATTGAATCAAATGAAAGTCAAACACAATCAAACAAAGCTATTTGAAGAAAATGAAAGTCAAATACATTCTACAAAGCAAATTGAAACAAATGAAAGTCAAACACAGTCAAACAAAGTTATTTGACTCAAATGAGAGCCAAATACATTTTACAAAGCTAATTGAATCAAATGAAAGTCAAACACATTCAAACAAAGCTAATTGAATCAAATGAAAGTCAAATACATTCAACAAAGCCAATTGAATCAAATGAAAGTCAAACACATTCAAACAAAGCTAATTGAATCAAATGAAAGTCAAGCACATTCAAACAAAGCTATTTTAATCGAATGAAAGTCAATTACATTCTACAAAGCTAATTGAATCAAACGAAAGTCAAACACATTCAAACAAAGCTATTTGTATCAAATGAAAGTCAAACACATTCAAACAAAGCTATTTGAATCAAATGAGAGTCAAACACATTCAAACAAAGCTAATTGAATCAAATGAAAGTCAAACACATTCAAACAAAGATTTCGAATCAAATGAAAGTCAAATACATTCTACAAAGCTAATTGAATCAAATGAAAGTCAAACACATTCAAACAAAGCTAATTGAATCAAATGAAAGTCAAATACATTCAACAAAGCCAATTGAATCAAATGAAAGTCAAACACATTCAAACAAAGCTAATTGAATCAAATGAAAGTCAAATACATTCAAACAAAGCTAATTAAATCAAATAAAAGTCTAATACATTCTACAAAGCTAATTGAATTAAATTAAAGTCAAACACATTCAAACAAAGCTTATTGAATCAAATGAAAGTCAAACACATTCAAACAAAGATTTCGAATCAAATGAAAGTCAAATACATTCTACAAAGCTTTATTGAATCAAATGAAAGTCAAACACATTCAAATAAAGCTATTTGAATCAAATGAAAGTCAAATACATTCTACAAAGCTAATTGAATCAAATGAAAGTCAAACACATTCAAACAAAGCTGTTTGAATCAAATGAGAGTCAAATAAATTCAAACAAAGCTAATTAAATAAAATAAAAGTAAAATACATTCTACAAAGCTAATTGAATCAAATGAAAGTCAAACACATTCAAACAAAGTCTTTTAAATCAAATGAAAGTCAAACACATTCAAAAAAAGCTTTTTTAATTTAAATGAAAGTCAAACACATTCAAACAAAGCTATATAAATCAAATGAAAGTGAAATGCATTCTACAAAGAAAATTGAATCAAATGACAATAAAATACATTCTACAAAGCTAATTGAATCAATTGAAAGTCAAACACAGTCAAACAAAGCTATTTGAATCAAATGAAAGTCAAATACATTCTACAAAGCTAATTGAATCAAATGAAAGTTAAACACATTCAAACAAAGGTAATTGAATCAAATGAAAGTCAAACACATTCAAACAAAGCTATTTTAATTAAATGAATGTCAAATACATTCTACAAAGCTAATTGAATCAAATGAAAGTCAAACACATTCAAACAAAGCTATTTGAAGAAAATGAAAGTCAAATACATTCTACAAAGCAAATTCAAACAAATGAAAGTCAAACACAGTCAAACAAAGTTATTTGACTCAAATGAAAGTCAAATACATTCTACAAAGCTAATTGAATCAAATGAAAGTCAAACACATTCAAATAAAGCTATTTGAATCAAATAAAAGTCTAATACATTCTACAAAGCTAAGTGAATCAAATGAAAGTCAAACACATTCAAATAAAACTATTTCAATCAAATGAAAGTCAAATACATTCTACAAAGCTAATTGAATCAAATGAAAGTCAAACACATTCAAACAAAGCTATTTGAATCAAATGAGAGTCAAATACATTCAAACAAAGCTAATTATATCAAATTAAAGTCTAATACATTCTACAAAGCTAATTGAATTAAATTAAAGTCAAACACATTCAAACAAAGCTAATTGAATCAAATGAAAGTCAAACACATTCAAACAAAGATTTCGAATCAAATGAAAGTCAAATACATTCTACAAAGCTTTATTGAATCAAATGAAAGTCAAACACATTCAAATAAAGCTATTTCAATCAAATGAAAGTCAAATACATTCTACAAAGCTAATTGAATCAAATGAAATTCAAACACATTCAAACAAAGCTGTTTGAATCAAATGAAAGTCAAACTCATTCAAACAAAGATTTTGAATATAATGAAAGTCAAATACATTCAACAAAGCTAATTGTATCAAATGAAAGTCAAACACATTCAAATAAACCTATTTGAATCAAGTGAAAGTCAAATACATTCTACAAAGCTAATTGAATCAAATGAAAGTCAAACACATTCAAACAAAGCTATTTCAATCAAAGGAGAGTCAAATAAATTGAAACAAAGCTAATTAAATCTAATAAAAGTAAAATACATTCTACAAAGCTAATTGAATCAAATGAAAGTCAAACACATTCAAATAAAGCTATTTGAATCAAATGAAAGTCAAATACGTTCTACAAAGCTAATTGTATCAAATGAAAGTCTAACGCAATCAAATAAAGCTATTTGAGTCAAATGAAAGTCAAACACATTCAAACAAAGTTGTTTAAATTAAATGAAAGCAAAATGTATTCTACAAAGCTAATTGAATCAAATGAAAGTTAAACGCATTCAAACAAAGCTATTTGAATCAAATGAGAGTCAAATACATTCTACAAAGCTAATTGAATCAAATGAAAGTCAAACACATTCAAACAAAGCTAATTGAATCAAATGAAAGTCAAATACATTCAACAAAGCCAATTGAATCAAATGAAAGTCAAACACATTCAAACATAGCTAATTGAATCAAATGAAAGTCACGCACATTCAAACAAAGCTATTTTAATCGAATGAAAGTCAATTACATTCTACAAAGCTAATTGAATCAAATGAAAGTCAAACACATTCAAACAAAGCTATTTGAATCAAATGAAAGTCAAACACATTCAAACAAAGCTATTTGAATCAAATGAGAGTCAAATACATTAAAACAAAGCTAATTAAATCAAATAAAAGTCTAATATATTCTACAAAGCTAATTGAATTAAATTAAAGTCTAACACATTCAAACAAAGCTAATTGAATCAAATGAAAGTCAAACACATTCAAACAAAGATTTCAAATCAAATGAAAGTCAAATACATTCTACAAAGCTAAGTGAATCAAATGAAAGTCAAACACATTCAAATAAAGCTATTTCAATCAAATGAAAGTCAAATACATTCTACAAAGCTAATTGAATCAAATGAAAGTCAAACACATTCAAACAAAGCTATTTGAATCAAATGAGAGTCAAATACATTCAAACAAAGCTAATTATATCAAATTAAAGTCTAATACATTCTACAAAGCTAATTGAATTAAATTAAAGTCAAACACATTCAAACAAAGCTAATTGAATCAAATGAAAGTCAAACACATTCAAACAAAGATTTCGAATCAAATGAAAGTCAAATACATTCTACAAAGCTTTATTGAATCAAATGAAAGTCAAAACACATTCAAATAAAGCTATTTCAATCAAATGAAAGTCAAATACATTCTACAAAGCTAATTGAATCAAATGAAATTCAAACACATTCAAACAAAGCTGTTTGAATCAAATGAAAGTCAAACTCATTCAAAAAAAGATTTTGAATATAATGAAAGTCAAATACATTCAACAAAGCTAATTGTATCAAATGAAAGTCAAACACATTCAAATAAACCTATTTGAATCAAGTGAAAGTCAAATACATTCTACAAAGCTAATTGAATCAAATGAAAGTCAAACACATTCAAACAAAGCTATTTCAATCAAAGGAGAGTCAAATAAATTGAAACAAAGCTAATTAAATCTAATAAAAGTAAAATACATTCTACAAAGCTAATTGAATCAAATGAAAGTCAAACACATTCAAAAAAAGCTTTTTAGTTTAAATGAAAGTCAAACACATTTAAAGAAAGCTATATAAATCAAATGAAAGTGAAATGCATTCTACAATGCAAATTAAATTAAATGAAATTCAAACACATTCAAACAAAGCTATTTGAATCAAATGACAGTAAAATACATTCTACAAAGCTAATTGAATCAATTGAAAGTCAAACACATTCAAACAAAGCTATTTGAATCAAATGAAAGTCAAATACATTCTACAAAGCTAATTGAATCAAGTAAAAGTCAAACACATTCAAACAAAGCTAATTGAATCAAATGAAAGTCCAACACATTCAAACAAAGCTATTTTAATTAAATGAATGTCAAATACATTCTACAAAGCTAATTGAATCAAATGAAAGTCAAACACAATCAAACAAAGCTATTTGAACAAAATGAAAGTCAAATACATTCTACAAAGCAAATTGAAACAAATGAAAGTCAAACACAGTCAAACAAAGTTATTTGACTCAAATAAAAGTCAAATACATTCTACAAAGCTAATTGAATCAAATGAAAGTCAAACACATTCAAACAAAGCTATTTGAATCAAATGAAAGTCAAACACATTCAAACAAAGATTTTGAATCAAATGAAAGTCAAATACATTCTACAAAGCTCATTGAATCAAATGAAAGTCAAACACATTCAAATAAAGCTATTTGAATCAAATGAAAGTCAAATACATTCTACAAAGCTAATTGAATAAAATGAAAGTCAAACACATTCAAACAAAGCTATTTGAATCAAAGGAGAGTCAAATAAATTCAAACAAAGCTAATTAAATCAAATAAAAGGAAAAAATATTCTTAAAAGCTAATTGAATCAAATGAAAGTCAAACACATTCAAACAAAGCCTTTTATATCAAATGAAAGTCAAACACATTCAAAAAAAGCTTTTTAATTTAAATAAAAGTCAAACACATTCAAACAAAACTATATAAATCAAATGAAAGTGAAATGCATTTTACAAAGAAAATTGATCTAAATGAAATTCAAACACATTCAAACAAAGCTATTTGAATCAAATGACAGTCAAACACATTCTACAAAGCTAAT
The DNA here is from genome assembly GCF_001683475.1 of Chenopodium quinoa. Lineage (NCBI taxonomy): Eukaryota > Viridiplantae > Streptophyta > Magnoliopsida > Caryophyllales > Amaranthaceae > Chenopodium > Chenopodium quinoa. The sequence goes on from NW_018744476.1 coordinate 51,148, forward strand.
TGAATCAATTGAAAGTCAAACACATTCAAACAAAGCTATTTGAATCAAATGAAAGTCAAATACATTCTACAAAGCTAATTGAATCAAATGAAAGTCAAACACATTCAAACAAAGCTAATTGAATCAAATGAAAGTCAAACACATTCAAACAAAGCTATTTTAATTAAATGAATGTCAAATACATTCTACAAAGCTAATTGAATCAAATGAAAGTCAAACACATTCAAACAAAGCTATTTGAAGAAAATGAAAGTCAAATACATTCTACAAAGCAAGTTGAATCACATGAAAGTCAAACACATTCTACAAAGCTAATTGAATCAAATGAAAGTCAAACACATTCAAATAAAGTTATTTGATTCAAATGAAAGTCAAATACATTCTACAAAGCTAATTGAATCAAATGAAAGTCAAACATATTCAAACAACGCTGTTTGAATCAAATGAGAGTCAAATAAATTCAATCAAAGCTAATTAAATAAAATAAAAATAAAATACATTCTACAAAGCTAATTGAATCAAATGAAAGTCAAACACATTCAAACAAAGTCTTTTAAATCAAATGAAAGTCAAACACATTCAAAAAAAGCTTTTTAATTTAAATGAAAGTCAAACACATTCAAACAAAGCTATATAAATCAAATGAAAGTGAAATGCATTCTACAAAGCAAATTGAATTAAATGAAATTCAAACACATTCAAACAAAGCTATTTGAATCAAATGACAGTAAAATACATTCTACAAAGCTAATTGAATCAATTGAAAGTCAAACACATTCAAACAAAGCTATTTGAATCAAATGAAAGTCAAATACATTCTACAAAGCTAATTGAATCAAATGAAAGTCAAACACATTCAAACAAAGCTAATTGAATCAAATGAAAGTCAAACACATTCAAACAAAGCTATTTTAATTAAATGAATGTCAAATACATTCTACAAAGCTAATTGAATCAAATGAAAGTCAAACACATTCAAACAAAGCTATTTGAAGAAAATGAAAGTCAAATACATTCTACAAAGCAAATTGAACCAAATGAAAGTCAAACACAGTCAAACAAAGTTATTTGATTCAAATGAAAGTCAAATACATTCTACAAAGCTAATTGAATCAAATGAAAGTCAAACACATTCAAACAAAGCTAATTAAATCAAATAAAAGTCTAATACATTCTACAAAGCTAATTGTATCAAATGAAAGTCTAACGCAATAAAATAAAGCTATTTGAGTCAAATGAAAGTCAAACACATTCAAACAAAGTTGTTAAATTAAATGAAAGTGAAATGTATTCTACAAAGCTAATTGAATCAAATGAAAGTCAAACACAATCAAACAAAGCTATTTGAAGAAAATGAAAGTCAAATACATTCTACAAAGCAAATTGAAACAAATGAAAGTCAAACACAGTCAAACAAAGTTATTTGACTCAAATGAGAGCCAAATACATTTTACAAAGCTAATTGAATCAAATGAAAGTCAAACACATTCAAACAAAGCTAATTGAATCAAATGAAAGTCAAATACATTCAACAAAGCCAATTGAATCAAATGAAAGTCAAACACATTCAAACAAAGCTAATTGAATCAAATGAAAGTCAAGCACATTCAAACAAAGCTATTTTAATCGAATGAAAGTCAATTACATTCTACAAAGCTAATTGAATAAAACGAAAGTCAAACACATTCAAACAAAGCTATTTGTATCAAATGAAAGTCAAACACATTCAAACAAAGCTATTTGAATCAAATGAGAGTCAAACACATTCAAACAAAGCTAATTGAATCAAATGAAAGTCAAACACATTCAAACAAAGATTTCGAATCAAATGAAAGTCAAATACATTCTACAAAGCTAATTGAATCAAATGAAAGTCAAACACATTCAAACAAAGCTAATTGAATCAAATGAAAGTCAAATACATTCAACAAAGCCAATTGAATCAAATGAAAGTCAAACACATTCAAACAAAGCTAATTGAATCAAATGAAAGTCAAATACATTCAAACAAAGCTAATTAAATCAAATAAAAGTCTAATACATTCTACAAAGCTAATTGAATTAAATTAAAGTCAAACACATTCAAACAAAGCTTATTGAATCAAATGAAAGTCAAACACATTCAAACAAAGATTTCGAATCAAATGAAAGTCAAATACATTCTACAAAGCTTTATTGAATCAAATGAAAGTCAAACACATTCAAATAAAGCTATTTGAATCAAATGAAAGTCAAATACATTCTACAAAGCTAATTGAATCAAATGAAAGTCAAACACATTCAAACAAAGCTGTTTGAATCAAATGAGAGTCAAATAAATTCAAACAAAGCTAATTAAATAAAATAAAAGTAAAATACATTCTACAAAGCTAATTGAATCAAATGAAAGTCAAACACATTCAAACAAAGTCTTTTAAATCAAATGAAAGTCAAACACATTCAAAAAAAGCTTTTTTAATTTAAATGAAAGTCAAACACATTCAAACAAAGCTATATAAATCAAGTGAAATGCATTCTACAAAGAAAATTGAATCAAATGACAATAAAATACATTCTACAAAGCTAATTGAATCAATTGAATGTCAAACACAGTCAAACAAAGCTATTTGAATCAAATGAAAGTCAAATACATTCTACAAAGCTAATTGAATCAAATGAAAGTTAAACACATTCAAACAAAGGTAATTGAATCAAATGAAAGTCAAACACATTCAAACAAAGCTATTTTAATTAAATGAATGTCAAATACATTCTACAAAGCTAATTGAATCAAATGAAAGTCAAACACATTCAAACAAAGCTATTTGAAGAAAATGAAAGTCAAATACATTCTACAAAGCAAATTCAAACAAATGAAAGTCAAACACAGTCAAACAAAGTTATTTGACTCAAATGAAAGTCAAATACATTCTACAAAGCTAATTGAATCAAATGAAAGTCAAACACATTCAAATAAAGCTATTTGAATCAAATGAAAGTTAAATACGTTCTACAAAGCTAATTGTATCAAATGAAAGTCTAACGCAATCAAATAAAGCTATTTGAGTCAAACGAAAGTCAAACACATTCAAACAAAGTTGTTTAAATTAAAAGAAAGTGAAATGTATTCTACAAAGCTAATTGAATCAAATGAAAGTTAAACGCATTCAAACAAAGCTATTTGAATCAAATGAGAGTTAAATACATTCTACAAAGCTAATTGAAACAAATGAAAGTCAAACACATTCAAACAAAGCTAATTGAATCAAATGAAAGTCAAATACATTCAACAAAGCCAATTGAATCAAATGAAAGTCAAACACATTCAAGTAAAGCTATTTGAATCAAAGGAGAGTCAAATAAATTCAAAGAAAGCTAATTAAATCAAATAAAAGGAAAAAATATTCTTTAAAGCTAATTGAATCAAATGAAAGTCAAACACATTCAAACAAAGCCTTTTAAATCAAATGAAAGTCAAACACATTCAAAAAAAGCTTTTTAATTTAAATGAAAGTCAAACACATTCAAACAAAACTATATAAATCAAATGAAAGTGAAATGCATTCTACAAAGAAAATTGATCTAAATGAAATTCAAACACATTCAAACAAAGCTATTTGAATCAAATGACAGTCAAACACATTCTACAAAGCTAATTGAATCAATTGAAAGTCAAACACATTCAAACAAAGCTATTTGAATCAAATGAAAGTCAAATACATTCTACAAAGCTAATTGAATCAAATGAAAGTCAAACACATTCAAACAAAGCTAATTGAATCAAATGAAAGTCAAACACATTCAAACAAAGCTATTTTAATTAAATGAATGTCAAATACATTCTACAAAGCTAATTGAATCAAATGAAAGTCAAACACATTCAAACAAAGCTATTTGAAGAAAATGAAAGTCAAATACATTCTACAAAGCAAGTTGAATCACATGAAAGTAAAACACATTCTACAAAGCTAATTGAATCAAATGAAAGTCAAACACATTCAAATAAAGTTATTTGATTCAAATAAAAGTCAAATACATTCTACAAAGCTAATTGAATCAAATGAAAGTCAAACACATTCAAACAACGCTGTTTGAATCAAATGAGAGTCAAATAAATTCAATCAAAGCTAATTAAATAAAATAAAAATAAAATACATTCTACAAAGCTAATTGAATCAAATGAAAGTCAAACACATTCAAACAAAGTCTTTTAAATCAAATGAAAGTCAAACACGTTCAAAAAAAGCTTTTTAATTTAAATGAAAGTCAAACACATTCAAACAAAGCTATATAAATCAAATGAAAGTGAAATGCATTCTACAAAGCAAATTGAATTAAATGAAATTCAAACACATTCAAACAAAGCTATTTGAATCAAATGACAGTAAAAATACATTCTACAAAGCTAATTGAATCAATTGAAAGTCAAACACATTCAAACAAAGCTATTTGAATCAAATGAAAGTCAAATTCATTCTACAAAGCTAATTGAATCAAATGAAAGTCAAACACATTCAAACAAAGCTAATTGAATCAAATGAAAGTCAAACACATTCAAACAAAGCTATTTTAATTAAATGAATGTCAAATACATTCTACAAAGCTAATTGAATCAAATGAAAGTCAAACACATTCAAACAAAGCTATTTGAAAAAAATGAAAGTCAAATACATTCTACAAAGTAAATTGAATCAAATGAAAGTCAAACACAGTCAAACAAAGTTATTTGATTCAAATGAAAGTCAAATACATTCTACAAAGCTAATTGAATCAAATGAAAGTCAAACACATTCAAACAAAGCTAATTAAATCAAATAAAAGTCTAATACATTCTACAAAGCTAATTGTATCAAATGAAAGTCTAACGCAATAAAATAAAGCTATTTGAGTCAAATGAAAGTCAAACACATTCAAACAAAGTTGTTAAATTAAATGAAAGTGAAATGTATTCTACAAAGCTAATTGAATCAAATGAAAGTCAAACACAATCAAACAAAGCTAATTGAATCAAATGAAAGTCAAATACATTCAACAAAGCCAATTGAATCAAATGAAAGTCAAACACATTCAAACAAAGCTAATTGAATCAAATGAAAGTCAAGCACATTCAAACAAAGCTATTTTAATCGAATGAAAGTCAATTACATTCTACAAAGCTAATTGAATCAAACGAAAGTCAAACACATTCAAACAAAGCTATTTGTATCAAATGAAAGTCAAACACATTCAAACAAAGCTATTTGAATCAAATGAGAGTCAAACACATTCAAACAAAGCTAATTGAATCAAATGAAAGTCAAACACATTCAAACAAAGATTTCGAATCAAATGAAAGTCAAATACATTCTACAAAGCTAATTGAATCAAATGAAAGTCAAACACATTCAAACAAAGCTAATTGAATCAAATGAAAGTCAAATACATTCAACAAAGCCAATTGAATCAAATGAAAGTCAAACACATTCAAACAAAGCTAATTGAATCAAATGAAAGTCAAATACATTCAAACAAAGCTAATTAAATCAAATAAAAGTCTAATACATTCTACAAAGCTAATTGAATTAAATTAAAGTCAAACACATTCAAACAAAGCTTATTGAATCAAATGAAAGTCAAACACATTCAAACAAAGATTTCGAATCAAATGAAAGTCAAATACATTCTACAAAGCTTTATTGAATCAAATGAAAGTCAAACACATTCAAATAAAGCTATTTGAATCAAATGAAAGTCAAATACATTCTACAAAGCTAATTGAATCAAATGAAAGTCAAACACATTCAAACAAAGCTGTTTGAATCAAATGAGAGTCAAATAAATTCAAACAAAGCTAATTAAATAAAATAAAAGTAAAATACATTCTACAAAGCTAATTGAATCAAATGAAAGTCAAACACATTCAAACAAAGTCTTTTAAATCAAATGAAAGTCAAACACATTCAAAAAAAGCTTTTTTAATTTAAATGAAAGTCAAACACATTCAAACAAAGCTATATAAATCAAGTGAAATGCATTCTACAAAGAAAATTGAATCAAATGACAATAAAATACATTCTACAAAGCTAATTGAATCAATTGAAAGTCAAACACAGTCAAACAAAGCTATTTGAATCAAATGAAAGTCAAATACATTCTACAAAGCTAATTGAATCAAATGAAAGTTAAACACATTCAAACAAAGGTAATTGAATCAAATAAAAGTCAAACACATTCAAACAAAGCTATTTTAATAAAATGAATGTCAAATACATTCTACAAAGCTAATTGAATCAAATGAAAGTCAAACACATTCAAACAAAGCTATTTGAAGAAAATGAAAGTCAAATACATTCTACAAAGCAAATTCAAACAAATGAAAGTCAAACACAGTCAAACAAAGTTATTTGACTCAAATGAAAGTCAAATACATTCTACAAAGCTAATTGAATCAAATGAAAGTCAAACACATTCAAATAAAGCTATTTGAATCAAATGAAAGTTAAATACGTTCTACAAAGCTAATTGTATCAAATGAAAGTCTAACGCAATCAAATAAAGCTATTTGAGTCAAACGAAAGTCAAACACATTCAAATAAAGTTGTTTAAATTAAAAGAAAGTGAAATGTATTCTACAAAGCTAATTGAATCAAATGAAAGTTAAACGCATTCAAACAAAGCTATTTGAATCAAATGAGAGTTAAATACATTCTACAAAGCTAATTGAAACAAATGAAAGTCAAACACATTCAAACAAAGCTAATTGAATCAAATGAAAGTCAAATACATTCAACAAAGCCAATTGAATCAAATGAAAGTCAAACACATTCAAGTAAAGCTATTTGAATCAAAGGAGAGTCAAATAAATTCAAAGAAAGCTAATTAAATCAAATAAAAGGAAAAAAATATTCTTTAAAGCTAATTGAATCAAATGAAAGTCAAACACATTCAAACAAAGCCTTTTAAATCAAATGAAAGTCAAACACATTCAAAAAAAGCTTTTTAATTTAAATGAAAGTCAAACACATTCAAACAAAACTATATAAATCAAATGAAAGTGAAATGCATTCTACAAAGAAAATTGATCTAAATGAAATTCAAACACATTCAAACAAAGCTATTTGAATCAAATGACAGTCAAACACATTCTACAAAGCTAATTGAATCAATTGAAAGTCAAACACATTCAAACAAAGCTATTTGAATCAAATGAAAGTCAAATACATTCTACAAAGCTAATTGAATCAAATGAAAGTCAAACACATTCAAACAAAGCTAATTGAATCAAATGAAAGTCAAACACATTCAAACAAAGCTATTTTAATTAAATGAATGTCAAATACATTCTACAAAGCTAATTGAATCAAATGAAAGTCAAACACATTCAAACAAAGCTATTTGAAGAAAATGAAAGTCAAATACATTCTACAAAGCAAGTTGAATCACATGAAAGTAAAACACATTCTACAAAGCTAATTGAATCAAATGAAAGTCAAACACATTCAAATAAAGTTATTTGATTCAAATAAAAGTCAAATACATTCTACAAAGCTAATTGAATCAAATGAAAGTCAAACACATTCAAACAACGCTGTTTGAATCAAATGAGAGTCAAATAAATTCAATCAAAGCTAATTAAATAAAATAAAAATAAAATACATTCTACAAAGCTAATTGAATCAAATGAAAGTCAAACACATTCAAACAAAGTCTTTTAAATCAAATGAAAGTCAAACACGTTCAAAAAAAGCTTTTTAATTTAAATGAAAGTCAAACACATTCAAACAAAGCTATATAAATCAAATGAAAGTGAAATGCATTCTACAAAGCAAATTGAATTAAATGAAATTCAAACACATTCAAACAAAGCTATTTGAATCAAATGACAGTAAAAATACATTCTACAAAGCTAATTGAATCAATTGAAAGTCAAACACATTCAAACAAAGCTATTTGAATCAAATGAAAGTCAAATTCATTCTACAAAGCTAATTGAATCAAATGAAAGTCAAACACATTCAAACAAAGCTAATTGAATCAAATGAAAGTCAAACACATTCAAACAAAGCTATTTTAATTAAATGAATGTCAAATACATTCTACAAAGCTAATTGAATCAAATGAAAGTCAAACACATTCAAACAAAGCTATTTGAAGAAAATGAAAGTCAAATACATTCTACAAAGTAAATTGAATCAAATGAAAGTCAAACACAGTCAAACAAAGTTATTTGATTCAAATGAAAGTCAAATACATTCTACAAAGCTAATTGAATCAAATGAAAGTCAAACACATTCAAACAAAGCTAATTAAATCAAATAAAAGTCTAATACATTCTACAAAGCTAATTGTATCAAATGAAAGTCTAACGCAATAAAATAAAGCTATTTGAGTCAAATGAAAGTCAAACACATTCAAACAAAGTTGTTAAATTAAATGAAAGTGAAATGTATTCTACAAAGCTAATTGAATCAAATGAAAGTCAAACACAATCAAACAAAGCTATTTGAAGAAAATGAAAGTCAAATACATTCTACAAAGCAAATTGAAACAAATGAAAGTCAAACACAGTCAAACAAAGTTATTTGACTCAAATGAGAGTCAAATACATTCTACAAAGCTAATTGAATCAAATGAAAGTCAAACACATTCAAACAAAGCTAATTGAATCAAATGAAAGTCAAATACATTTAACAAAACCAATTGAATCAAATGAAAGTCAAACACATTCAAACAAAGCTAATTGAATCAAATGAAAATCAAGCACATTCAAACAAAGCTATTTTAATCGAATGAAAGTCAATTACATTCTACAAAGCTAATTGAATCAAACGAAAGTCAAACACATTCAAACAAAGCTATTTGAATCAAATGAAAGTCAAACACATTCAAACAAAGCTATTTGAATCAAATGAGAGTCAAACACATTCAAACAAAGCTAATTGAATCAAATGAAAGTCAAACACATTCAAACAAAGATTTCGAATCAAATGAAAGTCAAATACATTCTACAAAGCTAATTGAATCAAATGAAAGTCAAACACATTCAAATAAAGCTATTTCAATCAAATGAAAGTCAAATACATTCTACAAAGCTAATTGAATCAAATGAAAGTCAAACACATTCAAACAAAGCTATTTGAATCAAATGAGAGTCAAATACATTCAAACAAAGCTAATTAAATCAAATAAAAGTCTAATACATTCTACAAAGCTAATTGAATTAAATTAAAGTCAAACACATTCAAACAAAGCTAATTGAATCAAATGAAAGTCAAACACATTCAAACAAAGATTTCGAATCAAATGAAAGTCAAATACATTCTACAAAGCTTTATTGAATCAAATGAAAGTCAAACACATTCAAATAAAGCTATTTGAATCAAATGAAAGTCAAATACATTCTACAAAGCTAATTAAATCAAATGAAAGTCAAACACATTCAAACAAAGCTGTTTGAATCAAATGAGAGTCAAATAAATTCAAACAAAGCTAATTAAATAAAATAAAAGTAAAATACATTCTACAAAGCTAATTGAATCAAATGAAAGTCAAACACATTCAAACAAAGTCTTTTAAATCAAATGAAAGTCAAACACATTCAAAAAAAGCTTTTTTAATTTAAATGAAAGTCAAACACATTCAAACAAAGCTATATAAATCAAATGAAAGTGAAATGCATTCTACAAAGAAAATTGAATCAAATGACAATAAAATACATTCTACAAAGCTAATTGAATCAATTGAAAGTCAAACACATTCAAACAAAGCTATTTGAATCAAATGAAAGTCAAATACACTCTACAAAGCTAATTGAATCAAATGAAAGTTAAACACATTCAAACAAAGGTAATTGAATCAAATGAAAGTCAAACACATTCAAACAAAGCTATTTTAATTAAATGAATGTCAAATACATTCTACAAAGCTAATTGAATCAAATGAAAGTCAAACACATTCAAACAAAGCTATTTGAAGAAAATGAAAGTCAAATACATTCGACAATGCAAATTCAAACAAATGAAAGTCAAACACAGTCAAACAAAGTTATTTGACTCAAATGAAAGTCAAATACATTCTACAAAGCTAATTGAATCAAATGAAAGTCAAACACATTCAAATAAAGCTATTTGAATCAAATGAAAGTTAAATACGTTCTACAAAGCTAATTATATCAAATGAAAGTCTAACGCAATCAAATAAAGCTATTTGAGTCAAATGAAAGTCAAACACATTCAAACAAAGTTGTTTAAATTAAAAGAAAGTGAAATGTATTCTACAAAGCTAATTGAATCAAATGAAAGTTAAACGCATTCAAACAAAGCTATTTGAATCAAATGAGAGTTAAATACATTCTACAAAGCTAATTGAAACAAAGAAAGTCAAACACATTCAAACAAAGCTAATTGAATCAAATGAAAGTCAAATACATTCAACAAAGCCAATTGAATCAAATGAAAGTCAAACACATTCAAGTAAAGCAATTTGAATCAAACGAAAGTCAAACACATTCAAACAAAGCTATTGTAATCAAATGAAAGTCAATTACATTCTACAAAGCTAATTGAATCAAATGAAAGTCAAACACATTCAAACAAAGCTATTTGAATCAAATGAAAGTCAAACACATTCAAACAAACCTATTTGAATCAAATGAGAGTTAAATACATTAAAACAAAGCTAATTAAATCAAATAAAAGTCTAATATATTCTACAAAGCTAATTGAATTAAATTAAAGTCAAACACATTCTAACAAAGCTAATTGAATCAAATGAAAGTCAAACACATTCAAACAAAGATTTCGAATCAAATGAAAGTCAAATACATTCTACAAAGCTAATTGAATCAAATGAAAGTCAAACACATTCAAATAAAGCTATTTCAATCAAATGAAAGTCAAATACATTCTACAAAGCTAATTGAATCAAATGAAATTCAAACACATTCAAACAAAGCTATTTGAATCAAAAGAGAGTCAAATACATTCAAACAAAGCTGATTAAATCAAATAAAAGTCTAATACATTCTACAAAGCTAATTGAATCTAATGAAAGTCAAACACATTCAAACAAAGATTTCGAATCAAATGAAAGTCAAATACATTCTACAAAGCTTTATTGAATCAAATGAAAGTCAAACACATTCAAATAAAGCTATTTGAATTAAATGAAAGTCAAATACATTCTACAAAGCTAATTGAATCAAATGAAAGTCAAACACATTCAAACAAAGCTGTTTGAATCAAATGAAAGTCAAACACATTCAAACAAAGATTTTGAATCAAATGAAAGTCAAATACATTCAACAAAGCTAATTGAATCAAATGAAAGTCAAACACATCCAAATAAAGCTATTTGAATCAAATGAAAGTCAAATACATTCTACAAAGCTAATTGAATCAAATGAAAGTCAAACACATTCAAACAAAGCTATTTGAATCAAAGGAGAGTCAAATAAATTCAAACAAAGCTAATTAAATCAAATAAAAGTAAAATACATTCTACAAAGCTAATTGAATCAAATGAAAGTCAAACACATTCAAGTAAAGCTATTTGAATCAAAGGAAAGTCAAATAAATTCAAACAAAGCTAATTAAATCAAATAAAAGGAAAAAATATTCTTTTAAAGCTAATTGAATCAAATGAAAGTCAAACACATTCAAACAAAGCCTTTTAAATCAAATGAAAGTCAAACACATTCAAAAAAAGCTTTTTAATTTAAATGAAAGTCAAACACATTCAAACAAAACTAAATAAATCAAATGAAAGTGAAATGCATTCTACAAAGAAAATTGATCTAAATGAAATTCAAACAAATTCAAACAAAGCTATTTGAATCAAATGACAGTAAAATACATTCTACAAAGCTAATTGAATCAATTGAAAGTCAAAAACATTCAAACAAAGCTATTTGAATCAAATGAAAGTCAAATTCATTCTACAAAGCTAATTGAATAAAATGAAAGTCAAACACATTCAAATAAAGCTAATTGAATCAAATGAAAGTCAAACACATTCAAACAAAGCTATTTTAATTAAATGAATGTCAAATACATTCTACAAAGCTAATTGAATCAAATGAAAGTCAAACACATTCAAACAAAGCTATTTGAAGAAAATGAAAGTCAAATACATTCTACAAAGCAAATTGAATCAAATGAAAGTCAAACACAGTCAAACAAAGTTATTTGATTCAAATGAAAGTCAAATACATTCTACAAAGCTAATTGAATCAAATGAAAGTCAAACACATTCAAACAAAGCTAATTAAATCAAATAAAAGTCTAATACATTCTACAAAGCTAATTGTATCAAATGAAAGTCTAACGCAATAAAATAAAGCTATTTGAGTTAAATGAAAGTCAAACACAATCAAACAAAGCTATTTGAAGAAAATGAAAGTCAAATACATTCTACAAAGCAAATTGAAACAAATGAAAGTCAAACACAGTCAACAAAGTTATTTGACTCAAATGAGAGTCAAATACATTCTACAAAGCTAATTGAATCAAATGAAAGTCAAACACATTCAAACAAAGCTAATTGAATGAAATGAAAGTCAAATACATTCAACAAAGCCAATTGAATCAAATGAAAGTCAAACACATTCAAACAAAGCTAATTGAATCAAATGAAAGTCAAGCACATTCAAACAAAAGCTATTTTAATCGAATGAAAGTCAATTACATTCTACAAAGCTAATTGAATCAAACGAAAGTCAAACACATTCAAACAAAGCTATTTAAATCAAATGAAAGTCAAACACATTCAAACAAAGCTATTTGAATCAAATGAGAGTCAAACACATTCAAACAAAGCTAATTGAATCAAATGAAAGTCAAACACATTCAAACAAAGATTTCGAATCAAATGAAAGTCAAATACATTCTACAAAGATAATTGAATCAAATGAAAGTCAAACACATTCAAATAAAGCTATTTCAATCAAATGAAAGTCAAATAACATTCTACAAAGCTAATTGAATCAAATGAAAGTCAAACACATTCAAACAAAAGCTATTTTGAATCAAATGAGAGTCAAATACATTCAAACAAAGCTAATTAAATCAAATAAAAGTCTAATACATTCTACAAAGCTAATTGAATTAAATTAAAGTCAAACACATTCAAACAAAGCTAATTGAATCAAATGAAAGTCAAACACATTCAAACAAAGATTTCGAATCAAATGAAAGTCAAATACATTCTACAAAGCTTTATTGAATCAAATGAAAGTCAAACACATTCAAATAAAGCTATTTGAATCAAATGAAAGTCAAATACATTCTAATAAAGCTAATTGAATCAAATGAAAGTCAAACACATTCAAACAAAGCTGTTTGAATAAAATGAGAGTCAAATAAATTCAAACAAAGCTAATTAAATAAAATAAAAAGTAAATACATTCTACAAAGCTAATTGAATCAAATGAAAGTCAAACACATTCAAACAAAGTCTTTTAAATCAAATGAAAGTCAAACACATTCAAAAAAAGCTTTTTAACTTTAAATGAAAGTCAAACACTTTCAAACAAAGCTATATAAATCAAATGAAGTGAAATGCATTCTACAAAGAAAATTGAATCAAATGACAATAAAATACATTCTACAAAGCTAATTGAATCAATTGAAAGTCAAACACATTCAAACAAAGCTATTTGAATCAAATGAAAGTCAAATACATTCTACAAAGCTAATTGAATCAAATGAAAGTTAAACACATTCAAACAAAGGTAATTGAATCAAATGAAAGTCAAACACATTCAAACAAAGCTATTTTAATTAAATGAATGTCAAATACATTCTACAAAGCTAATTGAATCAAATGAAAGTCAAACACATTCAAACAAAGCTATTTGAAGAAAATGAAAGTCAAATACATTCTACAAAGCAAATTCAAACAAATGAAAGTCAAACACAGTCAAACAAAGTTATTTGACTCAAATGAAAGTCAAATACATTCTACAAAGCTAATTGAATCAAATGAAAGTCAAACACATTCAAATAAAGCTATTTGAATCAAATGAAAGTTAAATACGTTCTACAAAGCTAATTGTATCAAATGAAAGTCTAACGCAACCAAATAAAGCTATTTGAGTCAAATGAAAGTCAAACACATTCAAACAAAGTTGTTTAAATTAAAAGAAAGTGAAATGTATTCTACAAAGCTAATTGAATCAAATGAAAGTTACACGCATTCAAACAAAGCTATTTGAATCAAATGAGAGTTAAATACATTCTACAAAGCTAATTGAAACAAATGAAAGTCAAACACATTCAAACAAAGCTAATTGAATCAAATGAAAGTCAAATACATTCAACAAAGCCAATTGAATCAAATGAAAGTCAAACACATTCAAGTAAAGCTATTTGAATCAAACGAAAGTCAAGCACATTCAAACAAAGCTATTGTAATCAAATGAAAGTCAATTACATTCTACAAAGGTAATTGAATCAAATGAAAGTCAAACACATTCAAACAAAGCTATTTGAATCAAATGAAAGTCAAACACATTCAAACAAACCTATTTGAATCAAATGAGAGTCAAATACATTAAAACAAAGCTAATTAAATCAAATAAAAGTCTAATATATTCTACAAAGCTAATTGAATTAAATTAAAGTCAAACACATTCAAACAAAGCTAATTGAATCAAATGAAAGTCAAACACATTCAAACAAAGATTTCGAATCAAATGAAAGTCAAATACATTCTACAAAGCTAATTGAATCAAATGAAAGTCAAAACACATTCAAATAAAGCTATTTCAATCAAATGAAAGTCAAATACATTCTACAAAGCTAATTGAATCAAATGAAATTCAAACACATTCAAACAAAGCTATTTGAATCAAAAGAGAGTCAAATACATTCAAACAAGCTGATTAAATCAAATAAAAGTCTAATACATTCTACAAAGCTAATTGAATCTAATGAAAGTCAAACACATTCAAACAAAGATTTCGAATCAAATGAAAGTCAAATACATTCTACAAAGCTTTATTGAATCAAATGAAAAGTCAAACACATTCAAATAAAGCTATTTGAATTAAATGAAAGTCAAATACATTCTACAAAGCTAATTGAATCAAATGAAAGTCAAACACATTCAAACAAAGCTGTTTGAATCAAATGAAAGTCAAACATATTCAAACAAAAGATTTTGAATCAAATGAAAGTCAAATACATTCAACAAAGCTAATTGAATCAAATGAAAGTCAAACACATCCAAATAAGCTATTTGAATCAATGAAAGTCAAATACATTCTACAAAGCTAATTGAATCAAATGAAAGTCAACACATTCAAACAAAGCTATTTGAATCAAAGGAGAGACAAATAAATTCAAACAAAGCTAATTAAATCAAATAAAAGTAAAATACATTCTACAAAGCTAATTGAATCAACTAAAAGTTAAAACACATTCAAGCAAAGCCTTTTAAATCAAATGAAAGTCAAACACATTCTAAAAAAGCTTTTTAATTTAAATGAAAGTCAAACACATTTAAACAAAGCTATAAAAATCAAATGAAAGTGAAATGCATTCTACAATGCAAATTGAATTAAATGAAATTCAAATACATTCAAACAAAGCTATTTGAATCAAAGGACAGTAAAATACATTCTACAAAAAGCTAATTGAATCAATTGAAAGTCAAACACATTCAAACAAAGCTATTTGAATCAAATGAAAGTCAAAGACATTCTACAAAGCTAGTTGAATCAAATAAAAGTCAAACACATTCAAACAAAGCTAATTGAATCAAATGAAAGTCCAACACATTCAAACAAAGCTATTTGAATCAAATGAAAGTCAAATACATTCTACAAAGCTATTGAATCAACTGAAAGTTAAACACATTCAAGCAAAGCCTTTTAAATCAAATGAAAGTCAAACTCATTCTAAAAAAAAGCTTTTTAATTTAAATGAAAGTCAAACACATTTAAACAAAGCTATAAAAATCAAATGAAAGTGAAATGCATTTCTACATGCAAATTGAATTAAATGAAATTCAAATACATTCAAACAAAGCTATTTGAATCAAATGACAGTAAAATACATTCTACAAAGCTAATTGAATCAATTGAAAGTCAAACACATTCAAACAAAGCTATTTGAATCAAATGAAAGTCAAAGACATTCTACAAAGCTAGTTGAATCAAATAAAAGTCAAACACATTCAAACAAAGCTAATTGAATCAAATGAAAGTCAACACATTCAAACAAAGCTATTTTAATTAAATGAAAGTCAAATACATTCTACAAAGCTAATTGAATCAAATGAAAGTCAAACACAATCAAACAAATCTATTTGAAGAAAATGAAAGTCAAATACTTTCTACAAAGCAAATTGAAACAAATGAAAGTCAAACACAGTCAAACAAAGTTATTTGACTCAAATGAAAGTCAAATACATTCTACAAAGCTAATTGAATCAAATGAAAGTCAAACACATTCAAACAAAGCTATTTGAATCAAATGAAAGTCAA
>NW_018744477.1:0-25529 GCF_001683475.1 Chenopodium quinoa
TTATCTTATTTTATTATCTTTTTGCCCAAGTATCTTTTAATTAGGGATTAATATAAAACCTCCCTAATATCAGTATTAGGGTTAAGAGAGAGAGAGTGAGAGCCGTTCTTGAGAAATACAAGAATCATCTTTGTAATCTTTGCAGTTTATAGTGAAATCATTCGATCTCGGTGCCCGTGGACGTAGCTATCACATCGATAGTGAACCACGTAAATTCTTGGTGTTGTTCTTATTGTTTGCATTGAATTTCTTTATTGTTTTCTTGTTTGTTTACGACCTTTGCTTCCGCTGTCGCACAACAATTGGTATCAAGAGCTCAGGTTCAATCCTTGGAGAGTTTCTTGAAGATAACAATGGCAGGAGATTCAACAATAAGAATTGAGAAGTTTACCGGGAAAAATAGTTTCGGGCTATGGCAAATTAAGATGAAGGCTCTGTTAAAACAACAGCAGATATGGCGTCCGTTGGCTCCAAAGAGTACTACTTCGGAGTCAGGAGACGGACCGACTGACTCGCAGTTAGAAGTTATGGAAGAGAAGGCACACTCTACCATATTACTTAGTCTTGATGATCAAATCATCACGGAGGTTGCTGATCAGGAAACGGCGGCTGGATTGTGGCTGAAGCTGGAGTCATTGTATATGACTAAGTCGTTGACCAACAAATTATTACTGAAACAGCGGTTGTTTAGCCTCCGGATGCAGTCAGGTACTTCCTTACGGGAACATCTAGAAAAACTTAACTCTATTTTGCTTGATTTACGTAATTTAGATGTTAAAATTGATGATGAGGATGCTGCGTTGATTTTACTTGTATCTCTACCGTCTAGCTTTGAGAATTTTGTAGAGTCTTTTGTTGTTGGTAAGGATTCTATAACCTTAGAAGAAGTGAAGGCAAGCACTTCATACTAGGGAACTCAGAATGAAAGCTACGAGTGATAATGGGGATAATGGTAGTGGGTTATTTGTTAAGTCCGGAAAGTCTAAAAAGAATAAGGGGTTTAACAAGGGGAACAATGCTGGGTCGGGTGCTGGAAACGGCAAGGATGGATCTAGTAAAACTACTACTAAAACATGTTATTACTGTAAAAAACCGGGTCACTTTAGGAATAATTGTCCGGTGAGGAAAAAACAAGTCCCAGGCTGCTGTAGTTGAAGAGAAACCGAATGAGAGCTATAATTCAGAGGAAGATTTAGCATTAGTCAGTTCTGCTAGGTCTGATGATTTATCTGATAACTGGGTTCTAGATTCGGGTGTTCGTTCCATATGTGTCCACGTCGAGATTGGTTTGATACATATGAACCTCGCAATGGGGGTATGGTTATAGTCGGTAACAATGCTCCATGTAAGGTCACAGGTATTGGTTCATGAGGTTGAGGACTGTTGATGGGCGGAGGTTAACTTTGACTAATGTACGGCATGTTCCTGCTTTAGGAAAGAATCTGATTTCATTGGGTACCTGGATGACTTGGGGTACAATGGTGTGTTTTCAGATGGGGAGTTGTGTATTTTTCAGAGGTTCTGAGTTTGGTACTTAAGGGTATCAAAAGGAACACCCTCTATGTTTTTGAGGGTGTTACACTGCCTAGTTCTGCGGTTTGCGCATCTGTATCTCACCAGGAGATGACTAAGATTTGGCACATGAGGCTTGGTCATATGGGGGAGAAGGGGATGCAGCTATTGTCCAAGAGGGGTCTTCTATCCGGGGTCAAGGTTGCCAACCTTGAATTTTGTGAGCATTGTGTGTTTGGTAAGAAACACAGGTCAAAGTTCAGCAAGGGTGCTCACATTACTGATGCAGTGCTCGATTACATCCATTCAGATTGCTGGGGTCCATCTAGAGTTGAAGGTATGGGAGGTTACCACTATTTTGTGTCATTTGTTGATGACAAGTCCCGATACACATGGCTTAGGTTGCTTAAGTCAAAGGATGAGGCCTTCAAAGTTTTCAAGCAATGGAAAGCTTTGGTGGAAAATCGACAAGGAAGGAAGATCAAGAAGCTACGAACGGACAATGGGCTAGAGTTTTGCA
Source organism: Chenopodium quinoa (assembly GCF_001683475.1). NCBI lineage: Eukaryota > Viridiplantae > Streptophyta > Magnoliopsida > Caryophyllales > Amaranthaceae > Chenopodium > Chenopodium quinoa. The sequence goes on from NW_018744477.1 coordinate 2,033, forward strand.
AAGACGAGTTTAATCAGTTCTGTGCAGATGAGGGTATAGGTCAGCATCATACTGTCAGGAAGACACCACAGCAGAACGGTGTAGCAGAACGGGTTAATCAGACACTGCTAGAGAGAGTTCGATGCATGCTCTCTAATGCAGGGCTTGGGAGGAGGTACTGGAGTGAAGCTGTGTTAACAGCTTGTTATGTCATTAATAGGGGTCCTCATTCTGGAATTGATTCCAAGATTCCGTTTGAGATCTGGAGTGGTAAGTTGCCTAATTTTTCGAATTTGAAGATTTTTGGTTGTGTTGCTTATTATCATGTTATTGAGGGTAAGCTGGATCCACGAGCCAAGAAGGGGTGTTTTGTTGGGTACGGGGATGGTGTGAAGGGGTTTAGAATTTTTTTCACCTTCGGAGGGTCGGGTCATTCTTAGTAGGGATGTTACTTTCGATGAAAACACCATGTATTCAATTAAAAATGCAGAGATTTCAGATTTGAGAAGGGAAGGAGACAATTTATTACAGACAGATGGGGTACTTGAGGTACATCAGTCTACCATTGCTGATTTACCTCGGGTACAATATATTGATGATGATGCTGATGTTCCAGTGCCGGGTACTCCTGAACCTGAGATTACTCCTACTCATTCTAACTCTGGGGATGAGGTGGAGCAATCTAATCAGGGGTCATCTAGTCAACCTGACACCATTCTTGAGATGCCTAAACGAGTTATCAAGAAGCCTGTTAGATTGATTGAAGAGATGGAGGGAAGAAATTGCTGTGTTGATGCGATGACAGGTTATGCATTGAGTGTAGCTGATGATGTAGAGTCATTTGAACCTGCCACATATAAACAAGCAATTAGTTGTAGTGAGTCTGCGCAATGGCTTGCCGCAATGGGTGAAGAGATGCAGTCTCTTTACAAGAACAGAGTGTGGGAACTGGTAAAAGTACCGGAAGGGAGGAAGCTTGTGGGTTGTAAATGGATTTACAAGAAGAAAGAAGGGTTGTCGGAAACTGAGCAAATACGTTTTAAGGCTAGGCTAGTTGCTAAGGGGTTCAGTCAGGTAGAAGGGGTTGATTTTGTTGAGATATTCTCACCTGTGGTTCGACATACTTCTATCCGTGTGTTATTGTCAATTGTAGCACATTTTGATCTTGAGCTGGAGCAGTTGGATGTTAAAACGGCTTTCCTTCATGGCGATTTGGAGGAGGAGATTCTGATGAAGCAGCCCGAAGGATTCGAAGTTCCTGGAAAGGAACACTATGCCTGCAGATTGCTAAAGTCATTGTATGGACTTAAGCAATCCCCCCGACAGTGGTACAAAAGGTTTGATTCTTTTATGGTTTCACAAGGTTTTGACAGGAATTCATATGATTGCTGTGTGTATCATAGTAAGCTGGATAATGGTTCCATGATTTATCTTTTGTTATATGTTGATGACATGTTGGTTGCCACAAAGAATAAATCTGATATTGCTAGATTAAAGGAGATGCTTAACTCGGAGTTTGACATGAAAGACTTGGGTGCAGCTAGGAAGATTTTGGATATGGAGATCTACAGGGATCGGGCTAGAGGTAAGCTTTTCTTGACTCAGAAAAGCTACATTGAAAAGATTTTGTCTCGTTTTGGGATGGAAAAAATCGAAGCCTATAAGTACGCCAACTACTGTTAGTTGTAAGTTGTCTTTGTCTATGTCACCTCAATCAGAGGAGGAGTTGTCTTATATGTCTAGAGTTCCATATGCAAATGCGGTTGGTTGTTTGATGTATGCTATGGTCTGTACTAGGCCGGATATTGCGCATGCCGTTAGTGTTGTAAGAAGGTTTATGGCTCGACCTGGGAGGGAACACTGGCAAGGGGTGAAAAGGATTTTTCGCTACCTGAGAGGGACAGCTGATATTGGTCTTGTGTACGGGAATGATAAGGAATGCTTGGTCACTGGGTACAGTGATTCTGATTATGCAGCTGATGTGGATACCAGGAGGTCTGTGACTGGTTATGTGTTCACTTTGGGTGGTTCTGTGGTTAGTTGGAAGTCTACATTGCAGTCATCAGTTACGTTGTCAACTACTGAAGCTGAGTATATGGCTTTAACTTCTGCAGCTAAGGAGTCTATTTGGCTCAAAGGCCTAGTAGGTGAACTGGGTATTGCACAGGATTTTGCTACAGTGTATTGTGATAGTCTAAGTGCGATTTGCTTAGCTAAAGATCAAGTACACCATGATCGGACGAAGCACATTGATGTCAGGTATCATTTCTTACGTACTGACAAGAGGATTAAGGTGAAGAAGATTGGGACTGCTGACAACCCGGCTGATTTCTTCACTAAGCCTGTTCCGTTGAGCAAGTTTAAACATTGCTTAGACTTGCTAAATATTGATTACTACGTGATGTAGTAGGCCCTGAGGGGCGAAGTTGGGGAGCTCCTGGTGTAGGTGTGTTGGCCTTAAGGTGGAGCTTGCCCGGGGCTTGTGATGCAGGTGGAGCATTATGAGTTGTTATACTTGGAGACGAGTATGTGATGGGTCTTGGTTGAAGACTTATCGGGATGTATGGCTTATGCATGAGTCCTGCATCGGGTTTGGCTTGAGATGTTTTTTCACTATGTCTTGATGGGGTTGTTTGCTGACTACGAGTTCTCGTCAAGGTGGAGATTGTTGATAAGTATATTAGGTGACTCGTACTTCGTAGCTTTGTCCGCCCGATCGGGCGGACATTGCCCGGTCTGACCGGGCGGAAGAAGAAGAGGTGCCTGGCAAATTCGTTGAAGAAGCTGCTCTCGCGCCCGACCGGGCGAGCCTTCGCCCGACCGGGCGAGCCTTCGCCCGATCGGGCAGACCTTGCCCGGTCTGACCGGGCGGTGGGGGTTGGATACGTTGAAGCATTCGTATGGAGTTTTCTTCTCGCGCCCGATCGGGCAGACCTTGCCCGGTCTGACCGGGCGGAGAAGGAAAAATACGGAACGCGGATTTTGCGGTTTTAGGTTATCTTATTTTATTATCTTTTTGCCCAAGTATCTTTTAATTAGGGATTAATATAAAACCTCCCTAATATCAGTATTAGGGTTAAGAGAGAGAGAGTGAGAGCCGTTCTTGAGAAATACAAGAATCATCTTTGTAATCTTTGCAGTTTATAGTGAAATCATTCGATCTCGGTGCCCGTGGACGTAGCTATCACATCGATAGTGAACCACGTAAATTCTTGGTGTTGTTCTTATTGTTTGCATTGAATTTCTTTATTGTTTTCTTGTTTGTTTACGACCTTTGCTTCCGCTGTCGCACAACATCAATGATATAGTACAATGTGAATAAAAGAAAGATGCTCACTCATACTTATATTTTGACAGCTAGAATAATCTGAAATCAGACTTGGCAATTTTATTCTCTTGATGAAAATGTTGTTTAATAATAATGAAGTTAGTAACATGCTCAAATGGAGATAGGGTGCAGATTTAATTACAAAAGTTGTTAATTAAATTAAAAGAGGAAGGAGAAAGAGGGAGCTCCGCCATTAAAGAAGCTATACTCCAAGCTTTGTTGCTTAAATTTGAAGAATTTTTCATCATTTTGATAGAAAAAATGGAGGAGAGAGAAAGTGGGGGAGGGGGGAGAAGAAAAATTTGTCCGAAGGTAAGAGAAAAATGGAGGATTTAAGGTTGAAGAAGGTAGGAAGAAGGAGAAAAAATGAAAATATGGGGAAATTTTTTAAATTACCACCTGTTAGGTGGGGCCCACAGACGGAAAACCACCGGAATTATAAAATGGGTGGTAATCTGAGTGATTATTTAATTTAAGGGGTGGTAAAATAAAATAAAAAATTAAATGGATGTTTAATTCAAAAGCAGATACATTTTTAGGTGGTAATTTACTAATTATCCTAAAGATTATGTGAGTTTTTTTTTTTTTGTTTTTTTTTAGAAGTAAAGATTATAAGAGAGTAGGAATTAGAGAATAAGAGAATTAGAGAATAAGATATTTGAGAATAGATGAGTTAATGAATTGTGGAAAAAAATGGAGGAAGAAGTGAAGTATTTATAGTAATTAGGAAGCTGAAAGTAGTCGTTAATATAGCCGTTTATGGCTGTTGGAAGAAAGTAGTCGTTTATAGTCGTTATGCACAGGCCGGGTCGGGCCTGGCGGGCGGGCCGTTCCTGGTCGTGCCGCGTGCCGTGCCTGATCGTGCCGCGTGCCGTGCCTGCGGGCCGTGCTCGCGGGCCAAATGACTGTGCCTGGGACCGTGCCGTGCCATGCTCATGCCGATTTCCGAAAATTTTGTTCACGGCACGGCCCACTGCTGGGCCACCGTGCCGTGCCGCCCGCGAGCCGACACGGCCCATGCCCACCTCTAGGCATAGGTTTAAAACCTAATGTCCCCTTAGGCCAAATTAAATTAAATGGGTCCATGTGAGGGGAAGTGTGAAAATGCACTATGACCCCATGATACATCACATGTGGCTGTATTGAAAAGAGACCTTACATGTGTAGGGGGGTGTTGAGGCGTCTTCCCAAACAACACATGTAAGTGTCCCACATTAAGAAAAGAAAAGAGAGTTAAACACTTTATAAGGCTAAGGTGCTACTCCTCCTATGGCCTTATGTTTTGGGATGGAACCTCCTTAGACTTGTAAAGTGAACTCTCTCTCATGATTGTGACTGTGGCCCAAACTCGTATTTAACAATATGAAACAAAGGTAGTATTTTATTAATCACTAGAAAAAAATGTTGCTCGAGTTATTTAAAATACAATGTCCTAATTGAAAAGATAAAAGTTAATGTTGTATAAAAATGGACGAGGTAGTATTCTAATATCCACATGTATATTTTCACTCGATCACTCTTTCTTACTTGATCCACATTATTTTTCTTACACCTATCCACCTGTTTACTCTCGCTAGATCTCGTCCTTAATACTTAATTGTATTAATACCATCAAGAAACAAAGGTACCAAATATATTGATGCAAGCAATACAAAACCCAAGGATAGGGATTTAATTATGTATGTAACGCAATCAGAAGAAAACTAGTAGGGCAACGTTCAATTAAGACTCGTGCAATAGAAAACCATTAGATGAGATTTTAATTAATTATGTAATGCAATGGTCTGAATAAGCAAAGAACTAATGTTGGATAAGGAACAATTAAGAATTTGGAGATCGAATTTGAAAAGTAAAACAGTAAACATGCTTCTATATCATTCTTCAAGGCATACCTTTCTTCTTTAATTACTAACTTAGCTATATTTCTTTCTTGGATACAAAGTATAGAACCTCAATGTACAGTATATATAACTACAATCTTATATACTTATATATTACGAAGTACTTTGTATATATTAGTAGCTCCGTTATTGCAAGAGTCTCAAGCCAGAGAATTTCAAAATGACATCCGTTCAAGAGAGCATTTACAACAACAAAGAAGCCGCTCCGACGAGGCTGTTCGGTCGGCTAAGGTCCATTCATGAAGCTCTTGGTGGTGGAGAAGGTTTGTCACAACTTAATCCTTTATAATTAACTATTATAACTCATGCATGATGCATTAATACTACTAATTACATACTACGTATTACTTCCTAATTTTTTTTTTTTTTTTTTTTTTTGACAAGTATTAATTCCTTATTAGATGAATTAAGAAGGGGATCAGAATAACTACTTTTATTGATTAAAGGATGAAAAAAGTATCTTGAGCTTTAATAAAACGAAACTAACCCAAATCCTCCCAAACAATACGTTCTAATGCATAAAATAGTTCACACTTACGTTGTATAAATAATGTACGACGGATTGGAGCTTTAGATGGTAAGTTGTGGCATGATTATTTATTGTTACTTTTAATAGTATAAAGTGTGATGGGAATTCGTGTGCACATCTATATTTGTACTGTTATTTTGATGAAATATGTAGGCATGGAAAGGAAAAGTGAATCCACAAATCCCCAATAACTTTGGAAAATTTTGTATATATTAATTAGTTGATGCATATTTTTTTTTGAAAAGTTTCTTTTAGTTGATATATTTCTTTTTTTGATTTTATGGAAAATATTTTTGTATACCATTTCTACTTTACCCTTATTAATTACCCTATATTATTATGGCACCAAGGCCCGTTAGACATAGGTCCCCTCATACCCAGTGCGAAATATTCTATTTGAAAGTAGGGGGTGAGTGAGATTTGAACTCATGACCTTTGTGTCACACTGGCTTTTAATACCATATTAAAGGAGCATCTTAACGAAAATCCTTAAGCTTATGATTAAAAACTCATAATCAGTTTATATACTTTATCAATTAGTACAATCCTCTCCTATTTCCGGTTCTATAGCAATTGTACCGTCCACAATATCAGGTATCTCCTTGGTGGAAACATATATGGGAAATGATTGTACCTAAATACCGACATATTATGACACGAGTCTTTTAATACTGTTTTGCCAACACATAATTAACAATGATTAATAGACTGAAATACCGACATATAAAAATTATTAAAAAAAATAGACATTAATAAAATATACATTCAGACGATTTAAATTAGATTTTGCATGACTATATTTATTATAAGTATAAATTACAAAGCTAGTCAATATGTTGAATTGTGTCACAAGTTAATACTTTGTATATCATTACTATATAAATAAAAGGAAAAATTGTCAAAATTAATACAAACTTTGAACGGTCCGCTAAAAAATAAGTCAAACTTTTGATTATCTCTAAATAATACAAACTTTGGGGGTGTTCGCTATAAACAAGTAATTTTACTTGCAACCTGAATGATCGGTTAATTTTTTTTCTTTTTAATAAATTCGTTTAATAATGTAATTAACTTTTAATACCAACTTTAATTAACAATTAAAATATTTGTAAAGATTTTCTTCAAAAATAAAATATTTAAAAAAAAACCATCTCCTCCACCAGCCACCACCACCGCCAACCTCCCTCACTACCCTCTAGCGCCGGCCGCGCCCAGATCCCACTCCCCAGTGCCGAAGCCGACCCCCCTCCCCCGCGCGTCACCCGCTTCCTCCTTCTCTCTTCCCCGGTGCAGCCTAAACCATCGAATCCCCTGTGGCCCCAAAATCCCTCCTCCCCCACCAACAACTGGATGACCACCCCCAAACCTAGCGGCGTCAGCCAGCTACCACGCCGGCCCGCCATCCATTCTTACCCCACCTTCGCCTTCCCCCTCTCTCCGAACCACCATCATGGAAACCCCATTCCCTTCCCTCCAAACCACCATAAACGTAATTCCCTTAGAAAAAACCACGAAACATCCCTGTCTTGCCCCCGAAACCCGCAACCAGCCCTTCCCCATCACTGAAAACCCTAATCGCTAGGGTTTTAGGAGTGATGGAAGCGGCGGTTAGGGGTTTTCGGTGGTGGGGGATAATGGTTTTGTGGGTTTGTCATGGAGTTGGGGAGGGGAGGGGAGAGGTAGGGATGCGGGGATCGGAGCCACCGGTGCGAGGGAGGTGGCTGGAGCACCGGCAAGGGGTTGACGAGGAAGGGGTGGCTGGTGGGGGAGGGGGTTGGTTTTTTTAAAGAAAAAAATTAGATTAATAATAATAATAATAATAATAATTAATATTATTTTATATCTTTTAAAAATTAAAAAAATTAGATAAATTTTTAAAAAAATTAAATTAAATCGTTAAAACAATGACACATGTCCTAAATATCTATTAATCAAGTCACCAACCGGTCATAACTTGTTTAAAGTGGGCACCCCCCAAAGTTTGTTTTATTTATAAATAATAAAAAGTTTGACTTGTTTTTGACGGACCGCTCAAAGTTTGTATTATTTTTGACAATTTTTCCTAAATAAAATCTTAAATTATATTGAAATTCTATATCTGATCTAGACATAAGCATAATAAGATAAATTATGAATTAATTTCCTGGTGTATATAGTATATTATGATACTCAAGTTTCTATTTTACATTTGCAGTGGCAGATATCTTGTTATGGAGAAAGCCAAAAGTGTCGGCAATTCTTCTACTCGGCATTACTATCATATGGCTTTTATTTGCGGTTATTGAATACAGTTTTGTAAGCCTTGTTTGTCACATATCCATTACTACACTGCTCGTGTTCTTCATTTGGTGCACTCTAGCAGAACTATTTAACTGGTAAATCATTTCTCCTATTGTTGTTTAGTTTATACTCCATATCATGTACCCACAACCAAATAAAGTACGAATATATGTGTTTTTTTTTTTTTTAAATGCACCATTTAAAAAGTTGATATTTAAAACATAACATTGAGATGATTCTAATATCAGCACATGATCATATTTTTGATTTAAACCAATGAATTTTTTTGGTTACTACTGTTATTTTTAAAAATTTGATTATAAAAATAAAAACAGACACTATATTATAGGATAGAGGGAATACTAGACATGTCAGACTACGGTCGTTTGATGTCCTTAAGTGATTAATAATAATATTATTATGATATACTCCTTATGATGTAGGAAAACTCCTGAGATTCCAGAGATCATGATACAGGATTCAACATTCAAAAATGTAGCCACTATGATTCATGCCAGAATAAACTTATGTTTGTCTATGTTACTAGACATTGCATGTCGGGAGAATATTATGTACTTCTTTATGGTAAGGAAACTTCATTATTTCATTTTTTATTTCAGAATTCAAAAAAAAAAACACATTATTTTTCTGGTTTATAAAGTGTGACATAATTTGGGTTTTATTTTTTTTAATAAACAGACAATTGGATGTTTGTTGATGCTATCAATACTTGGCAACTACATTTCCTCCATAAATCTTTTGTTCACAAGTAAGATTAACATCAACTATTTTTTATTCATATATATTACAATACATATGAGGTTACTTGTAATTGAATTATTTTTGAAATTATTGCAGGCTATATTTGTATGCAACTATTGCCATTTCTATATGAGAAATTTGAAGATGAAGTAAATTATATAATTGGAGAAATATATGGAGAAATGATGAAATGGTACAAGATGTTTGATGAAAGCATCCTTGGAAAAAATTCCAAGAGGTCCAAACTATGATCGAAAAACAAGATTAAAAGAATGATAATTTGTTCATTGTTATCAATTTCTATATTGCAAAGATGAGTGCCTATTGTATCTCCTAATTAAGATAAATTCACAAAACATATCCAGGGGCATAAAGGAAAAAACACATTATTGTATAATGTATATATCAATATCACAAAGTTTTATATGCGTTTTTTTTAAAAAAAAAAAAATTCTTCTCTCTCCTCTTTCCCTCCCCTCTTTTCTTCTTCTCCTTTAAGATATGTCCTCTCTCCTCTCCTCTCTGATTTCTCCTTTCATGTTCTCTTTCAAACTTTCTCTCTCTAACGTGGTTCGTTCGTCGGTGGTGGTGGTTTTTTGGTGGTTTCGTGGGTGGTGTATTTAATGCCAAATTCGACCATGAAAACTCTAGACTTAGAGTTTTCATGGCCAAACTAGAGTTTTCATGGTCGAATTTGGCCTTTTTAGCCATATTTAAAGTGAAATTCGAAGCCATTGTTAATTTTTAAGGTATTTGTTTTTTCTTTTTTTTTTTTTTTACGATTTGGTTGTGGATTTGGTTGGACCTGGGTTTGTGTTGTGGGTTCGGTGAATTGTGGTGGTGGCGTGGAGTTTAAGGCTTTGAGGTGGTGTAGGATTAGGGTTACTTACTTGGTTAGGGGTTACTAGGGGGGTACTTAAGTAGGGTTACTTAAGGGGTTACTAGAGGGATTACTTAAGGGGTTACTAGATGAGTTACTTGAGGGGTTACTTGAGGTGTTACTAGAGGGGTTACTGATGTAGCACCCTGCTGCACCGTGCGGTTGGCCACACCAGAAACTTGTTGTATCAATATATGTATATAACTAGCTTAAATAATGTACATGTACGGATAATACTAAGACTTTTCTTTTTTTTTTCCTTAACTCAAAGACTATTACAATTAAACTTTAATGAAATTAATTGACACATAAACATGTCTCATTTTTAAAATTAATATTACTCCCTCACTCCCTAATATTTTGCCCCATTTGACTTTTCGCGGTTTTCAAGATGCGTCTTAAAAAGACTTTATCTCCAGTTTCATACGAATGAGACAAATCCAACAAAATTTCATTTGACTTTTATCTCTTATGGATTAAGGGGTCGTTTGGTTGGGGCTAATAATCAAAGGGAAAGGAAATGAACTGACATCATTCCCTTTGTTGTTTGTTTGTCACTTTTTTTCATTTCCTTTACCCATTTTTATTTTTGAGTTTCACCCAAAGTAGTATCATTGATTTCTCACCCTCCTCTAACCTTTTCCATTCCTTTTCCTTACCGCCATTAAACCACCATACCCACCACCCTTCTACTCAGCTCTTCGGAACTCGCCTAGCCACCAGACCCAGTCACTTCACCGGAACTCGCCATACCTCCTCCACTCCTCACCGGAATCCGTCGCACCTCTCCCACCGCTCCCCTCGAAAATATCTCCCATCCCCAGAAAACCTTCCCCCACCCATGCATAATCCTAGGAAACGCTCTCCCTCCCCTTAAAACCGTTGGTCGCCCCTCCCCTCACCCTCGAAACCCTAGCCGCTAAAAATATAAGGATAAAGAGGTTTGAACCCTCAACCTCTTATAACAAAAATAACTATTTAATCATCTAAGCCAATTATCAACTATGTTATTAATATGTAAAAAAAATTAAATAAGTGCGAATCACAAGGTTTAATTAAAAAAAATACTTAAAGAATAACTTAATTTTGGTTGAACTATAACAATTTCAATTTTGAAAAATCTTTACAAAAATTATCGATTGCATGTGTATAACAATAGCAACCTAAGAACTCAGACTACTCAATAGTTTCACTTAAAAAGGTAACACTTAAAAAGTCAAAATATCTCACTTCAAAAAAGTTAACTTTTTGACGTGAGTTTTGATTAAATATCTGTCTTAGTGCACGAACGATGCTTTAATCGTGTAATATACAATTTGTCATAACTTATACAATATATTATATGTATAATATTTTTTGGTGGGTAACGAGAATAATCCCACTAACCATGACCTCTCATAGGTAAGTCATGTGCTAAAACGCCTACCAATGAACTTATACATAATATCATTTGATAAAACAAGTTATATACGAAGTATTAGTCTATTCCCAGATTTTCTCGGTCACTTACCATTCATAATATTACTCGTATCAATAAACTTATGAGTAAATATTTTGAGTACCTATAAGTTAGATTATTCCCACATTTTCAATAGTGAGATTATTTTAAAAAGACATGTAAAAGGTCGGAATATTCTTGTGTATTTTTCCTTTACAATTTTTGTAAATCAGCTTATACTGGGTGTCTTCCGTGAATAAGATGGGTGAAAGTTGTATTAAGCAACTTGCTCAAAATCAGCTTTTATTGATCGCCTTTCAACAGTCACAAATCATCAAGCCAAACTCAACAATGGAAAATCTACACCCTCACCCAGAAATATATTTATGGTATTAAGCTTTGAGCACAAAATAAGGTAGCTGCAAAATCTCAAATACAAGTATTTCGCAGTGTGCACTCTTCACTCTGTCCGACTGCTATGGATGGGCTCTTCAATTCATCGGCAGCATTGTAAGGATAAGTTTTAAACATAGCCATTCGACTGAAGCTTTAATGGGGAGATGGCTTAAAAACCAAGAGGCCTTTTCACTTCCAATAACTAAGTGTAGAGAGCAGCATTTCTTTACAAATCTATAACTTTTATAACCAAGTACACAAATAGCACAGATATGTCACCAATGGATCAGATTATTCTGAATTATATAAATGTTGTAATCCCTAACCAGAAGCTGCAGAAAATGCTTCTAGGAACCGTGCACTGAAGTTCCTATAGATGATGAAGCTGAAAAGTATACATGAGTCCCAAAAATAACACCATTAAAAAAAAAATTAGCATCTTACATATGAAGTTTTAAGGAAAATCTCAAAGCTTACCATAAATAAAATCTGACTCCAAAGGTTCAGGCCACATATTGATGTAGCACCTGAAAAAGGCAGCATGTTAGGTAACAAAGGTATGAGAAATTAACAGAATTCATTCGCAGCGAGATTGATCACAAAGAAAGCAAAGTACTTCATTAAAATTCCTTAGAATATTAATTCTTCCATTCACCTCAGACTAGCTTTGAAGTGAAGCAGCAAGAAAACAGAATACAACAGCATGTTCAGGAATCATTCTCCGGCAAAAAAGTAAAACTATTTAACTCATAGATATAGAAAGCATGATCCAGTCGCAATTAAAGAACCAAGGAACTATTCTCCAGAAAGAGAGTGCGATTACCTCTTTCAGATTGACCCATTTCCATGCTTCGTTAGGCGTTCATACATAAACTAAACCATGCCGACCCTGTTAAAATATAGTAGGATGTGAATTTTCAAGATTCATTATATGCAAAATGCTTTAAATTTACTTAAAGCTTATAATGATTTTTTTCCCATTAACAAATTTGAAGACATTATCCTTTGCCACAGCGCTAGATAAATTAACTTCCTCAATTCATTGCAGCGCTAGATAGGCTCTGTTTGATTGCTTTCCTTTTTTCTCCATACTTGTATTCGGGGGGGGGGGGGGGGGGGGGGGGTGGGGTGTTGTTACAATAAGAAAACCATACCTTTTTGAAGTCTGTTATAATTGCCTCATAGAAATTGTTATCTTCCGGCCATCTTGTCCATACTCTTTTCCCAATATTCCCATAATTATCATTTTCAGAAGGGTCATTAGCACCAAAAGTGCCTCATGTACTACGATTGGCGACCTGAGGTCTTCCTAGAGGAGCAGGAAAGGGTATGGCAAAGTCTGCAGAACAGCAAGCTTCCATGAGAATGGAAATTAAAACCATAAAACAACAGAGTGATTAGTCAAACAAGCAACTAATTGTAGTACATGGGGAAATTTCAGAGTGTCACTGTGTAGATCTACTTGAAGTAAAATAAATAAAATGAAATAAATGTTAATATGTGCATACATGTTGTATGCCCAGTAATAATTAACAAAACAAACAAATGATATGTTACTCTTTTATAAGTTTTATAACTAACAAAATTTCCACATTACAACAAAGCCACCTCTACATTTCAACCTGTCAGCATTTAGCAACCACGGAACACTACATTGCAGACCTAGCAGATATAGTAGCACATGATAAATTTCTCTAGTTATCAAAATCTTTGAATCCAAAAACTTACTAGTTTTGTCTCTTTGGGTCAGGATCCTAGTTGGCCTCTTCTGAAATTTTATGAAGATGGCTGCATGTTAGGATGCAAGGTTGGAGATGGTGCATCAACAGATAATTCGACACTGACTGTTCTGTTATCTGTTTCTTATGCGATGCTGAAACAGTTGGGCTAGGTACAGATTCATGAACAGGTTGTGAAGAGCTAAGCATGCCTGTTTACCCCATTTGCCGTTCTCCACTCCCTGCGACCCTGCCAAAGTTAATATAAATGGTTCTCGTCAACAAACAGCATCATCATCATCAAATCACAATTATACCTTATACATTGAAAACATGTTTTAACAATGATGATAAAAAAATATGTCAAACCTTATTCTACAAATCATATAATCACTGTTCACCCTGGATAGAAGCTCCCTATATTCCTCGTCTGACACCCGCAGCTCTTTCCCTAGTTCCGTTTTCAAACTTTCCTTCTCCTACTAAAATAGCAAAATGTGTTTAAGACAAATGCATATAATGATTCTGAACATAATTATAAATTTGCAAACAGCTAAGTACCTAAGAAATGGCATCGGAATGAGCCTTGAAGGCCCGCAAAACTGAGCAGTATGCATCTTGTTTAATAATATGGATTTGTGTTTCCATGTCATTATTTGGCATCCTTGGATATGGCGCAGGGGCAGCAACTGCAGATCTCCCATTCCCAACTACATGTGCATTTTCTTTGCAAATCTATTTTGATGAGGCGGTGGAAGATCATCATCCATCACTACAAGAATTCCAAATAAAATCAATATTTGAATCGACCTTATAAACAAACGAGAACTGACAAAAAAGACAACAAAACAACAGAAAACATCCTTCAAATGGAATATTGAATGGAGAGAAAGTTGAAATTAGTGGGTAGGGAAGACGCAAATTATTTTTATACAAGATAGTTTTCAACAGCAAAGACATAAAGAAGTTAAAATATTGATGCAGCGCTTTAACAGAATACGAATGGACCCCCTCTCAGTGATTATGATGAAGATAAGAACCATGACAATGAAGACAAATGATGCAGCAGATACGATGGATTGTCTAATTTAGAATGTTATCTTTACATATCTTCTAGTAGTAGATTTATAGTTCCAAAATTATAATCTTTATGTACCAACAAACAAACCAAACATATAAAAGAAAACAAAGTGAACAAACCCAAAAACTACTGCAGATTCAATTTAGCAGCCATTTTAGCCAAAAATAATCCTTTAATGTAGTTGCATTTTAATAGCCTAGAGGCCCTAGACTTATATTTCCACAATTATAATCTATGTCCAAAAAAATAAAATAGATGAGATTTTTGGCTCTGTAATTATACATAGTTAAAGCAACTCAAATAGTCAAATAAACCACCTAAGAGCCCAAAATTGACTATACAGACAGTTATATCAAAGACAAGCAAAACAAAACCTCACCACCAAAGCACCAAACTCAAAGCGGCAAGCGAAATCTCAGCGGCATAGAAGCAACAGCAACCTTTTTCTGCAAAACAACCCTTTTAGTCTGAGCAGAAAATTAACTCCTCAGCATCATCCCCATCAACAACGGAAACATGCTGTGGAGGTGACTCAATTAAATTCACAACAATTCGTAAATTGCGAAATTGATATTCAACGATCATAGAAAAAATCTTACCTCTGAAGTTGCTTCCACGGAGAAGAAAGTTTAGAACCCGCTTCAATGGAGAATTAAGCGTTTTGTGTGTGTGGGAGAGGAAGAAGTGAGTTGAGCAAAAATGAGTGGAAGAGAAGCAAAACTGGAAAAGAAGAATAGCTAAATTGCTGGCTCCCTTAAATGGCTGACTCAGTAGATGAAATTGAAATGAATAATGTGTATGTCTTATGAATAGTATATTTCATTGACTCTACACCCAAGCCACAATTTATCAGAATGTTTGTCTTATTCCCACTTTTTAATTGGTAGAGATAAGTAGATTACACATCATGGAATGGAAAAAAAAAAAAAAAGAATGATATCACCAGGGATTCAAGCCAATGTGCTAAAGAAAAAAAGGAGATGAGTATACTGAAGATAGATCTATCTATTATCCGTACTCCTACAGAGCGACTTTACAGGTCTTAAAGAATCTCCTACCTATTCATCCTTACACTGGCGGGAAGTATACATTTATTCTCTTATTCCCTTGAAAGCAATATGTCTCAGGACAAACAGCCAACTCAGAACCAGCATGCCTGGTGGAGGGGAACTCACCTTGTGACTTTGAACCAAGCATGCTTGGTGGAGGTGGTGGGGAACTCACCTTGTGACTTTGAACCAAACATGCTTGGTAGATCGTGGTGGGTAACTCACCTTGTGACTTTGAAGTCACAAGTTCGAGCCCCATCACCTACATTTGCTAGAGAATAGGGAATTCCCTTACCTTCCCCCTCTACTCTACTCTAAAAAAAAAAAAAAAAAAAAAAAAAAAACAAAAAACAAGTAGCCAGCCTCAGAAATAACTAGCTTATTCACATAAAAAGAAGATGCTCTAGGGAGACATTGAATTAATGATGGGGAAAACTTTATGGCCAAACTATGAAATGTAGGTTATGGCCAAACTTGATGATGTCATTCCTCTGTGAATTGCCTTTAGCAATGTGACAAACTTGCATAAACTTTCTGCAGAAAACCACTTCAACTTCCATGTCATGGCTCCTGGAATTGTACTTCATTCTTAAATCCAACTCTCGTTTCATCATGTCAAGTATAGGTGAAAGACAGGATATTGGGGAGTTTTCTCTAAGAGTCAACGTCACACTCAGGTTCTCTTTGGCTTCAATGACCTGAAAACATCAGAATATTAATAAGCAAGATCACCTTGAACCTAACATAATAGTAAGGTAATCATGCCACAAAAGAAACCACACATCCCTAACCCGTTACTATATCAAACACCAGTATTCTTATCTGGCAAGAGATTGAGAGAGGTGTAAGACAAAGGATTTGCACTACATAAAAAAGGATACAAAGGCTCCATCTCAAGGATCCAAATTAAACTATTACAACATGTAGTAAATTGGGGCTTTTCAAACCATCAGAATCAAATTAGTCAAAACAATCTCAACGCTAAGTGTTTTCACATCCAGAAACTTAATTCATATAATTTGATAATCATGTATAAATTACCATCTCAGAGACATTAGCAATGGAACAGCAACTATCAAGCATGAAATAAGAGGTGGCATTCTGCATGTGCTGAAAGTGAGCTGAAGTGAAAGATATCCTCAATGCATACAACTATATGTCCCCCACTCACAAAAGAGATCTGGATACCCACTCTGTTTCTGCCAACAAAAAAGAAACGGGACTTCAAAGAGAGCAATAGATTTACAGAAAATGAAAGTAAAGACAATGAAAATAAGCCTCGAAGTAATAAAATCTTGACAAAATATGATTAACCACTTGGAAATAAAAGAAACAGGAAAAACAGGTAGCTTCGTCAAATTTACAGGTTTAGAGCATAAATTAAAGTTCAATAACCTGTAAACTGCAAACACATGCCAAGAATATAATATGTCTTTAAACAATCTTATTGGCAAGAGGCAGTCTTTTTAATACTTGCAAAGAAGTTGAACCTCATTGGAACAATAGGTGTAATCTCATTGTCCACAGATTGGTCCTATCCAACTCAACCCCAAGGACATTGAAGGCAGAAATATGATCATTAATGAAAAAGAAAGGAAAAGAAATGTTAAAACGAAAGAATATTACAATCACATGGTAGATTTATGAGGACATTTAAGCACTACCTGCACAATAGCCTACTTACTCTCAGCTACAAGACAAGTATGGAAAACTTTAAAATTACAGACAATGAATTTGCATACACCGTTATAACAAAAGAGCTCGAAACTACTCCCTCCGTCATGAATTATTAACTTTCGTAATAAGGTTGTCTTGTAATAAAAAAATTTAAAAAATAAATTAAGTAATCTATTTAGATTTAAAACAACTTTTTTTAATTCCATCAAATCAAATCCTTTTGGATTTTTTTGTGAGAAACTACCTAATAAAACCCAAATTTTGTGAGAGACTACTTAATAAAAAATGTTGTAAGAAACTACCTAATAAAAAGCAAAATGTCGTACAATACTATTTATGGCCAGATTTTCCACTATTGACCTACTAATTTTCCGGAGTTGAATCACCTCAAAACACCCCCGAAACCACGCTTTCATCCCCAAAACCAATACACTCGCTTTAAAAAAGCCTCCACCAAGTCGAAACCACCCAAAACTACCACCTCTTACCCCAAAAAATTACCATATCGTAGCCCGAAACTACCCCCACCAACTCGGAATATCCCCAACCACCAAGAAAATAGCCTTAAACCAACCCTCGTGGTGGTTTCGGGGGTGTTTTTTAGGTGGATCAAAGCTGGAAAATTAGGTTATCGGTGGAAATCTGATTAGTGGTAGTAATCTACGACATTTAACTTTTATTTGGCAGTTTTTTACAACATTTTTATATTATGTAGTTTCTCACAATATCTGGGTTTTATTAGGTAGTTTCTCACAAAAAAAATCAATCCTTTTCTCTCTTCATCTATATTCCCATTCCATCCACATATGTTTATTACAATATATATAAGTAATCTAGCAACTAATTCATAACTTTTGCATCCAAACCCAACACGTAAAACATTAAGAGACAAAGAAACTATTTTTTTGGAGCATCTATATAATTCTTACGATCCACTTAACAGCCGGTAATAATTAACGGTTTTGAGAATATATTTGAGTGTAATTTAGCAAGAAAAGTAAATAATATAATGTCCAGTAATGCCATGTAATCTCTAAACTTATATTTTCCATTGTATTTTTCCAATTCACCAAATGCCACTCCTCAACAGAAGGTAATGAACAGTAAAAATGATTTATGAAGAAAATGAGATACTTGAGGTGAAATAGCATGATATTGAGCCTTGATACATAACATTTTCTTATGCAACACAAATTCATTTCCCATTACCTTTTATATATTAATGACTACCAAATGGGTTGTAAGAAGTTGTAATAGTTTTACTTTATCACTTATACATGCTTTTAATGAGACAAACAATTAGTGATCAAAGATCAAAATTTAACTTATAAGGGTGACAGATCCCCAACAACTTTGAAAGTGAAGAAGTAACTTCAAGTCCTAATGTCTAGTTTAATAATTTCTTTTTTGGAGATAGGTTATACAGTTAGACTATCAAGTATCAACCTAAGGACCTTGTATTGTCACCTATATACAATTTTGTTTTCTTGGATGCAGGTCCATGAAAATCCCTAAGATGTTAGAATCATTATCACCTTTCAGTGTGTTCACCATGAAAAAAAGGTAATACCTTTCAGTGTTTTCACAAAAAAAAAAAAAAAAAAAAAAAAGGGTAACAGTACTTTCATTGTACAGATAGATGTTGAGGCACAAGCCAGGCCATGCATCTTTTGGTGTGAGGCACACACTGAGCCACACAAATTTATTTTATTTTCCAGAATTATTAACTCTTTTATTCAGTGTGCCTCACTTCAATTAGGCAGACAAAAGCGCAGGGAATTTATATCACTTTTTAGTGCCTTGAAGCCTGTTTATGCATTGGCACCTTTCAAAAAGACAATCTGTGGGCAGCAACCTTATCCTACGGGGAGCTGTTATTATGACATGTTGGGATCCAGTGCGACAAAGTCAGTTTTTAAAGGAAGTAGCTCCTTCATTTTCTTTCTTGTTTAGTTCATCACTCTCAACCCTCCTTCCCCTGTTTTATGTCCAATCTTCTACCTTCTCTAACCCTCTTTTTGCTCAATATGTGAAGAAAGGAGGGCTCCATCAACCAAGGCACAGGTTTTTTGATTAGGAAACCATTTCCAATTATTATTAGCATCCTCAAAAGTTAATTTTGGTTGTAGTTAATAGTAGGACTATAAGTGATTGCATAATCCTAGAAAACCAAATACAAACTATTAGATTTTAATATAAGCAACGCTTAAATAAATGGCAATGTTTGTGGCTTTTGGTTAATTAGAGAGGGAAATGAGGGCAAAATGCAATAAAAAAAATTGAAAAAAAAATCACTAGCTAACTATTTTTTTTTTTTGGTAGATGCAATTGGAGTAAGGAAGGATATGAACTACTGGGACTTATTATTGAATGAAATTGTAGAATACTCTCCCCTTTTTTTTTTTACACAATTTGACATTCACAAATGTAATTACCATCATTGATCATAGTGGAATGTGTTAATAGTGAAAATAGGGCAAAGTGTAGATTGAATATAGAACCCCTAATTTATGAAAGGTCTACTATTGGAATATCGTCCACTAAGCATATAATGTATGATGTACTCCAGCCCCCCAAAAAAATCAATTAAATAGCTACTATAAGATGAGATTCAATGTATTAAAAATTACAAATGCACACCAACTAAATCCTCTTCAACTGACATTGAAAGAAGGAAATAGAAATATTAACATTAATGAAAGAATGACCACGTTAAGGAAAACCAAACAATGTTTTCATCAAGTTCAACCCACTAATTCTGCCTTCTACTAAATTTCATATATTGGTTACTGTCACTTGGCAAATCCAAAGGCACATAGCTTTTACAAACAATGCTGCTCACCAGGATAAAGGTAATGAAAATGGAAGTTTAACATTGGTTACTGTCACTTGGCAAATCCAAAGGCACATAGCTTTTACAAACAATGCTGCTCACCAGGATAAGGTAATGAAAATGGAAGTTTAATATACATGTTTGGACCCCCAGTTGGGTAATAGATGCATGCATGTATGAGATTGAGAGAGGACCCAGGGACTTGATCAAGAGAAAGTGCAAAATATATTAAATACCAATTTGGATAGTATCAATTCTGATTATTTCATAAGACCTTGAATTAGTTCATATAGAATATAACCTTGAGTTAGTTCAGATGGAATGTATGAATGTACTGAAATGTTATGAGAAAAAGATACAGTGAGGGAAAGAACACAAAAGATATGCCTGTTACCTTTGTGCCGAAAAAACCATACAATACTGGTAAATGCTGATTCCCAAGTTTCCACATATTTGCCTATCAAACAAGTTCAGCTGAACCTGATCCAAACTGCAAATGAAGTTTTCAATAGTCATAAGCATTCCTCCTTAAGATCTGTCCAAATACTGAGCTTATTTATAGATAAAAAGCATAGACTAGAACTTTAACCTCCTAACAGAAAATCTATTTATTTCTCCTGGCGCAATTAATCCTATCATGAAAAGTAAATGCCTAGTTTTTTCCTTGCATCTTGTAATCAACAGATACGCAGTATCCTCATCAATAAAAACCCTGCAAAAGTAAAGAGCAATGGCTCTATTAATGAGAAAGAAACACTACAGTGCATAAAGAAACAGCTAAGAGGACACTAACCAGATAGCCAGAAGACCCAACCCAACCGAAACCTCTCTCACGTCTTCAACCTTGTGTGAAGTCAATAGACTCAAGTTATTACCTAAACAAACCCATGTGCGAAACAAAAAACAGCACATAAGATATGAGAAAACCATCGAAAAAGAGATCATACCACAGCAAAGTCTAACCTGACCCATCATGCATGCCATCAAGAAGAATCACATACAACTTCCATTCACTGCTTAGAACAACAGCTACCGGTCTGCAGTTGTCAATAAAATTTGAAGTTGAGAGGTTCAAAAATTTTGCAGAATGTCTGAGCACTTTGAAGGGTCAACTTTGTCAACAGAAGACAAAAATATATGACCAAGAAAAGAAGAAATTCAAGGCTTACAATATATAACACCAGGGAAAGGAAGAAAACATAAGCAATGAGACCAATAAATTTATGATACAATGCAAAGGTAAGTCCTAGAAGAAGAAATAATTGTTAGGTCGAAGGCCCAAACGGCTGATATATTTTGAAGATATCACAAATCACCTCCAAACACATCATGCAGTGACTTGTTATGGAATCTCGTGACAGTTTAGGATCTAGTAAATCCATAAGATTATGGCTTACTGCCGTATGTATAGAAGTTCAGACTTCAGCTAACCAAGTGTTGTAACTCATTACTTGATGTAAAAATATTTCCCAGTGGCAATCACTCAAGTAAAGCATAGGACTAAAGGTGAGTGGTCATGTGGGAAAGCTTCCACGCCACCAATTCATGAATAAAAGGGCCCACAATCCATGTATGCCACATGTCACAATTTAGTGGTAGTTGTATGGTTGGCCCTTAGGGTTAGGGCCCTTCTTCCATCATATCCAGCCACAACAAAATAGGGTAAAGAAAGAGGTTGTAGCTAATACTTAGTCCTTCAATGAAATTAGAACAAATAATGGAAAACAAGTATTGAGGCTTGAGTTGTTAAATCTTACATATGGCTATAAATATGGATATTACCTTTCGTTCCACATGGGCTTCCTCTCAACTACACCATTGCAGACAATGTACTGCTTGCAAGTCTCGTGAATGGCAGTATCTGCAACAAGTGAATTGAAGTAATTTTCAATATGGTCACCAGTTTTCGAAACTCCATGCTTTGAGTAAGCTAGGATTCCACCAGCCTCATCATGTGCAGGTGCTGAGTTCACCTTTCCATCAGCTCTTCCAATGCAATATATATCATTCATAGTTTGGTTCTGTTGCCCATCTTTAACATCAGCTTTGCAGGAACTTATGCTATCTGACAGTGAAACAACTCTTTTTTTTGGTTTTCTTTTAGAGATTTTCTTTTCATGACAATCATTAACTTGCTTATTGGAAGTGATAGCATCTTCATCATTGTTTCCAAGAAGAGGTTCATCACCACAGAACAACTCTATAGAACTATCAAGTACGCCAAGTTTACTCGTGGATTGCTGCGTATGAAGATCAAGTGAGCCCCATCCTGGTCCTACCTCAGGAGCAAACTTCCAATTGATACCTCGAGTCAAACCCTCTTCGCCAGTATATTGGTAACTTTCAGGGTATGGTGGCCCACTTTCAAGTCCATCCTCGTCATCACAGCTAGTATTACTGTCAGAGGAAGCAGCAGATAAGGACTCAGCAGACACTTGTAAAAACTCTTCCTCCAAGTACTGACGGCGATAAAGAAATATCCTCCTCGTAGTGTGGAGGTGATACTGGGGTTCCAGAGAATGGCGTTAACTCCTTAATACTTTTGATGGCAGTCAACGGTGTACCATTAACACTAGCATTTAACTCATTGCCATGCTCACTGATACCAGGTGTAACAGAGTTGACATCTGCTATTTGTAGATGATTTTTCCCCTTAGGCAAAAAAACTTCAGAAGATCTTCATCTAAAGCTCGTGCAATTGCTAGAGGTTTTGTTTCCACATATTCAGAAGCAGAATGATGCCATTGATAGCCATGATTGCCAGCAGAAGAACTAGCAAAGGAGCTATTAGTTTTCTCAGCATTTGTACTCCTATCATCTTCTGAATTTATGATCGTGTCTGATATATATTCCATGTACCTTGAATTCTCTCCAATGTGCCTCCAGCTAGATGTCTCTCTTGAATTGCTGTTACCAAAAGCCAGTGCGGCCTGGCTACTCTTTATTTCATCAACCCAATTCTCAGATCCCTGATCCATCCAATCCTTGAATTCCTCCAACCATAACCTAGAACGTTCTTTTTTCATAAACTCAATTCTGTTAATCAAACTACTTAGTTCACCTTCTTTATCCGAAACATCCTCCTCTCCCCCGTGCATATCATTATCACAGGACACTGAATCTTGCTCAGAGAGCATGTTCATCCCAAGCTCTTCATTTTCTATGCATGCAAGGCGCGAGAGCTTCTTCTGCAAACAGAAAGACAAAAATTACCACTGAATATTGATCAACAAATATAGCAGACATGTATGGTATTATCCAGTACAAACAAACAGTACAAGTCTACAAGAAATACAGTACTCCCTCTGTTCCTTAATTACGTGCATGTTTGAGTTTTTTCATGGAATTAAGGAAATTGGAGATTCCTTAAATCGCATGATTAGAAGTACAATGGTGCATTTGGGGTTGATGAGAGAGATAGAGAGGGAAAAAGAAAAGGTGGTTGGACATTAATGAAAATAGAGAGAAATAGAAAAAAGTGTGGTTGGGAATTGCTGACATAAAGCATCAATAGTACAAAAAAGGACAACAACTCATCAAAAAGGGGAAGATGGAAGGAATTAAATAAATTGTATGAGGGTAATATTGTCAAAAGAGTACATGCTTTAAATGGAAAAATTGTGAAACAGGCACAATATTTTGGGCA
>NW_018744478.1:0-38414 GCF_001683475.1 Chenopodium quinoa
CAGCCACTCTTCAAGCTTGTGTAACTCCCATTTTAATGCCTTGATTCACGCCTCTTTATTCTTCATAACCCCCAAATAAGAGGTGCAATGTTCAGCCAACAAACTCCATAATTTACGCCCAACAAGTGCCACGAATCACTCCTCTTCAATCAGTCCAAGTAACCTACAAACGGCTAGCATGAAACACGCCCAAACTGCCTCCAATTCAGCTTGTAACCGACGCCTTTAAACATGTATTTGGAGCTTGGAAAACCGTCACTTGCTAGATACCTTCTACAAGGTTAATTACACTAAGTGAAGTGCAACCCCTTGTAAAAACATTCGAACCAAAACCGTGCAACGGATTAAGAAATGTTTTGGACAGAAATAAGGCCTTTGCATTGTCTTGAATTTGGACCTCACCATGACCACTTGGAGCATTACAATCATTAGAACTTTGACCATATTGGTCATCCTCCTCTTCTTCAAAAGGAATTGCCCTCAATTCGTCATCATCAAAGTATGGAGCAAGGTCCCCAACGTTGAATGTGCTTGAGACACCAAATTGGCCCCCCAAATCAACCTTGTATGCATTGTCATTGATCTTTTCCACGATTTCAAATGGACCTTCGGCTCTTGGCATAAGTTTGTTCTTTCTTTTGCTAGGAAAACCTCTCTTTCCTCATGTAAATCCACACTAAGTCACCAACTTCAAATTGCTTCACGTTTTTTCACCCTCTTGTTGGCTTGTTTCTTGTAGACTTCATTTGCTTTCTCAATGTTCTTCCGTACTTCCTTGTGGACCTTTAACATGAACTCGGCTTGCTCCTTAGCTCCACCATGAACGAACTTGTCTTGTGGCAAAGCTATGAGATCAATAGGAACATAAGGATTTACACCATATACCACTTCAAAAGGAGAGTACTTTGTAGTAGCACTAGGAGTCCGATTGTAAGCAAACTCGGCATGAGCTAGCTTGACATCCCAATCCTTAGCACTCTTACTAACCAAGGTCCTAAGCAACGAACCCAGAATTCTATTCACCACTTCAGTTTGCCCATCGGTTTGTGGATGGTGTGAAGTAGAAAACAGCAGCTTTGTTCCCATTAGGCGCCATATTGATTTCCAAAAATGACTAAGAAATTTTGTATCACGATCGGACACAATGGTGCGTGGCACCCATGAAAACGAACCACTTCTTCAAAGTATAACTTAGCCACTTTCATAGCATCTTCGGTTTTGTGACAAGGAATGAAATGAGCCATTTTCGAAAACCGATCAACAACCACCATGATTGAGTCTTTACCCTTTGAGTTCTAGGTAAAGCCACAATGAAATCCATGCTCACATCCTCCCAAGGTCTTTCCGGAACTGGCAAAGGCTTGTAGAGACCCTTGTGAAACACCATCTTGGCCCTTTGACAAGTAGAACAACGACTAACCACATGATGAACCGTGGCTAACATTTTCGGCCAATAAAAGTGAGCTTGAAGAAGCTCCAGTGTTTTTTGAATTCCCACGTGACCAGCTAGACCTCCTCCATGAGCCTCATGAATCAACAAGCTTCTAATTGGACATTTAGGAATGCATAACCGATTTCCCTTAAAAAGAAAGCCATCATGTAAGGAAAATAAGTCATATACTCCATGGACACATTTTTGTATTATTCCATTGAAATCGCCATCCTCCTTGTAGTATGCTTTGATCAAATCAAACCCAAGAACCTTTGCTTCGACAACTCCAAGCAAATTATGTCTCCTAGATAAGGCATCCGCAACAACATTAGCCTTTCCACTCTTGTATTTAGAGGAAAAGTTAAAGGTTTGCAAGAACTCAACCCATTTAGCATGTCTTGAATTCAACTTCTTTTGACCATGGATGAACCTTAAAGATTCATGGTCCGAATGTAATATGAACGGTTGTGGTCTCAAATAGTGTGACCAATGATCTAGAGCTCGTACCATAGCATAGAACTCTTTATCATAGGTGGAATAATTCAACTTGCCTTGACTCAATTTTTCACTGAAATAAGCAATTGGACGCCCTTCTTGAATCAAAACTGCTCCAATCCCCTTCCCACTTGCGTCACACTCAACTTCAAATGGCTTGGAAAAATCAGGGAGTGCAAGAATAGGAGTGTTGCACATTTTCCCCTTGACTTCTTCAAAGGCCTTTTGAGCTTGTATAGTCCATTCAAACGTCCCCTTTTTAGTACACTCAGTTATAGGAGCCATGAGCGTGCTAAAATTCTTGATAAATCTTCTATAGAAAGAAGCTAGGCCATGGAAAGAACGGACCTCCGTGAGTGTTTTCGGACTAGGCCATGATTGAATTGCTTCAACCTTGCAAGGATCCACCTTCACGCCATTACCTGAAACTATGTAACCAAGAAAAGTGACCTCATATAACATAAAATCACATTTTTCAAGTTTTCCATACAAGTTTTGCGTTCTTAAAACAGAAAAAACTTGAAACAAATGATCTAAATGCTCATCCTCATTTTTAGAGTAAATAAGGATATCATCAAGGTACACCACCACGAATTTGCCAAGGAATGGCCTCAACACCTCGTTCATTAATCTCATGAACGTGCTAGGTGCATTGGTCAATCCAAATGGCATCACGAGCCATTCATACAACCCATGCTTTGTCTTGAACGCAGTCTTCCATTCATCACCTTCCCTCATACGAATTTGATGGTAACCACTTCTCAAATCAACTTTTGAGAATACTTTTGAACCACTCAATTCGTCTAACATGTCATCCAGTCTTGGAATTGGGAACCTGTACTTGATAGTAATATTGTTAACAGCTCTACTATCAATGCACATACGCCAAGTACCATCCTTTTTAGGAACCAACAAAGCAGGAACTGCACATGGACTCATAGATTCACGCACATAGCCCATACCCATCAATTCTTCGATTTGTCTTTGCAACTCCTTAGTTTCTAAAGGGTTACATCTATAGGCAGGTTTATTTGGTAGAGGTGCGCCTGGAATGAGATCAATTTGATGCTCAATTCCTCTCAAGGGTGGTAATCCCTTAGGTAACTCATCAGGAAAAACATCCTCAAACTCTTTAATCAGTTTTGCAAGTTTAGGATTTTGACTCACAAATTTTTCATGGATTTCTTTAGAGTACAACATGAATATCTCTTCCTCACCCTCAAACTCCCTCTCAAACTCTTTACAAGATAATAAAGAAATTTGTGACTTTTGTGGTTGTGAAAACCGTGGGGGTGGTAAAGGGTGCAACTTCTTTTGTTTCCCTTGGTGAGTGATAGTGTAGGTGTTATGGTACCCATCATGGATAGATTTTTTATCAGATTGCCACGGTCTACCAAGAAGAATATGACAAGCATCCATTAAAAACAACATCACACAATTGACTATCATGATATGAACCAATCGAAAAATTCACCCTACATTGCTTTCTAACCCCAGTGCTAGCATTAGAATCTAACCAACTCAATTTGTAAGGATGTGGATGATTAGTGGTGGTAAGACCTAGTTTAGATACTAAAGTTTTCGACACAGTATTAGCCTCACTGCCCCCATCAATAATTAAATCACATACCTCGTCACCAACTTTACATTTGGTGATGAAAATGTGTTGTCTTTGTGGCGCCAAAGGTTCCTCCACACGAGCTTGCAAAGCTCTCCTAACCACCAAGTTTGTTTTGCCCTCCATTTCAGGATAGCAATGGTCCTCCTCCTCATCCTTTTCATGCGGGGTCACCTCCTTCTCTTCTTCAGACTCAAATTCCTCCCAATTGATGCTTTGGGTGGCTATGAGTTTAACCTCTTGCATGGTTAAGGCTCTTGAATTAGGACAATCTTTCTTATAATGTCCTCTACCTCCACACTTGTAACATACAATGTCACTAAGTTTGAAGTCTTTCGTGTTCCTCTTTGGTGGCTCATTAGGCTTGCTAAAAGAAGAACCCTCCTTCGAGGTGAAGGGTGGTTTACGTACCACTGGAGTAGTAGTAGGCGTTTTCTTCCTTTTCCTTTTAGCATCAAACTTTGTCACAAGTTTGCAAGCTTCCACAAACGTGAGGTTAGTGTAACCGTCAAGTTTGTCTTGTAACTCTTGTTCCAACCCAGCCACAAAACGTCCCAACTTCAGCTCTTCATTTTCAGTCACCTCACATACAATGGCAAGCCTATCAAATTCTTTGATATAGTCTTCCACCGAATCACCATTTTGTTGGAGAGTACTCCATTTCACATACTGATTTTGCTTGTAATTGTGAGGAATGAAACGATCTCTCATTCTTTTCTTCAGCTTTTCCCAAGTGG
The DNA here is from genome assembly GCF_001683475.1 of Chenopodium quinoa. NCBI lineage: Eukaryota > Viridiplantae > Streptophyta > Magnoliopsida > Caryophyllales > Amaranthaceae > Chenopodium > Chenopodium quinoa. The sequence goes on from NW_018744478.1 coordinate 4,283, forward strand.
AAATGTGAGCCTTACCCCTAAGGGTACGCCCCCTTTGTTCTCCTTGCAACCAACTGTCACCATAGCCCTTCAGTTTGACTTTGGCTATCTTGTACTGTTGAACCGTCTCATGGATGTCCTTGTACTCAAAGTACCTTTCCAAGGATTTCTCCCACTCCAAGTACTTCTCCGGATCAAGTGTCCCATCAAAGGCAGGAACGTCCACTTTGAGACTCCTATCCTCCCTCCTAGGTGGAGGGTCTTCACCTTGATCTCTCCTATCTTGCTCGTTCATGAGCCTTGCCATCAAGGCAGCAAGGTTCCCTTGTAGATTGGCATTGGTTTCGGCCAACCTTTCCTGACTAGCAATGGATCGATTAAGAGCTTCCAAAGCTGTTCTCAAATCTTGATTTTCTCCCATGGTATGTAGGTATTCGACCCCTCTGGAAAATTTAAGAAAATTTTCCCCCTACCTGACGCGCCAAATGATGTGTAAACAAGATGAGAAACCTTGTTACAAAAATGATAAGTTAAAAGACTCAAAGGATTTTAAGATTCAATTATCAAGTGATCAGTTTAGTTAGGGGAACTCTCACCCTAAGCTAAGGATATAGCAAAGAGGAACTCTCACTCGTTTGCTTGGGATAGTCTAGATGAGGGAACTCTCACCAAATCATAAACTATAAGTCCTAATCTTGGGAACTCTCACCAAAACTAACACTCTTCAAATTCGGATACTCAAATTTGGAAAACAAAGTGAACTAAACTCAAGTCACTTCAATTAACAAAACACACGTTTTAGGCAAATAATCTTGGATGATTTTTCATTCATTCAAAGTATGCTATTTATAGCATCAATACAACCTTTTCACTTGCCTACTTTAATTAACAAAATGAAACAAACAAAAGGAAATTAACTAAGGGAATGAGTGGTTAATACACGTCCCACTTAACCCCATTACAAACATAATTAAGCTAATTAAAAGACCTAAAGACTAGGCTTGAAACAAGGAAAAATGACCAGCCAAAATAGCATCCAAAGAGCATCTCCAATAGCCATAAACACACGCCCAAAACAGCCACTCTTCAAGCTTGTGTAACTCCCATTTTAATGCCTTGATTCACGCCTCTTTATTCTTCATAACCCCAAATAATGAGGTGCAATGTTCAGCCAACAAACTCCATAATTTACGCCCAACAAGTGCCACGAATCACTCCTCTTCAATCAGTCCAAGTAACCTACAAACGGCTAGCATGAAACACGCCCAAACTGCCTCCAATTCAGCTTGTAACCGACGCCTTTAAACATGTATTTGGAGCTTGGAAAACCGTCACTTGCTAGATACCTTCTACAAGGTTAATTACACTAAGTGAAGTGCAACCCCTTGTAAAAACATTCGAACCAAAACCGTGCAACGGATTAAGAAATGTTTTGGACAGAAATAAGGCCTTTGCATTGTCTTGAATTTGGACCTCACCATGACCACTTGGAGCATTACAATCATTAGAACTTTGACCATATTGGTCAGAAAGTCAAATGCATTCTATAAAGCTAATTGAATCAAATTAAAGTCAAACACATCCAAACAAAGCTAATTGAATCAAATGAAAGTAAAACACATTCAAACAAGTCTAATTGAATCAAATGAAATTCAAACACATTCAAACAGAGCTAATTGAATCAAATGAAAGTCAAACACATTCAAAAAGAGCTTTTTGAATCAAATGAAGGTCAAATGCAATCTACAAAGCTAATTAAATCAAATGAAAGTCAAACACATTCAAACAAAACTAAATGAATCAAATGAAAGTCAAAAACATCTAAAAAAACCTAATTAATTCAAATGAAAGTCAAACACATTCAAACAAAGCTATTGGAATCTAATGAAAGTCAAATGCATTCTACAAAGCTTATTGAATCAAATGAAAGTAAAAAACATTCGAACAAAGCCAAATGAATCCAATGAAAGTCAAACACATTCAAACTAAACTATTTGAATCAAATGAAAGTCAAATGCATTCTACAGAGCTAATTGAATCAAATGAAAGTAAAAACATTCCAACAAAGCCAATTGAATCAAATGAAAGTCAAACACATTCAAACAAACCTAATTGAATCAAATGAAAGTCAAACACATTCAAACAGACCTAATTGTATCAAATGAAAGTCAAACACATTCAAAAAGAGCTTTTTGAATCAAATGACGGTCAAATGCAATCTACAAAGCTAATTGAATCAAATGAGAGTCAAACACATTGAAACAAAGCTAATTAGATCAAATGTAAGTCAAACACATTCAAACAGAGCATTTTGAATCAATTGAAAGTCAAATGCATTCAACAAAGCTAATTGAATCAAATGAAAGTAAAAAACATCTAAAAAAACCTAATTAAATCAAATGAAAGTCAAACACATTCAAACAGACCTAATTGAATCAAATGAAAGTCAAACACATTCAAAAAGAGCTTTTTGAATCAAATGACGGTCAAATGCAATCTACAAAGCTAATTGAATCAAATGAAAGTCAAACACATTGAAACAAAGCTAATTGGATCAAATGTGATTCAAACACATTCAAACAGAGCTTTTTGAATCAAATGAAAGTCAAATGCATTCATCAAAGCTACTTGAATCAAAAGAAAGTCGAAAACATTCGAACAAAGCCAATTGAATCAAATGAAAGTCAAACAAATTCAAAAAGAGCTTTTTGAATCAAATGAAGGTCAAATGCATTTAAGAAAGCTAATTGAATCAAATGATAGTCAAACACATTCAAACAAAGCTAATTGAATCAAATGTAAGTCAAACACATTCAAACAGAGCTTTTTGAATCAAATGAAAGTCAAATGCATTCAACAAAGCTAATTGAATCAAACGAAAGTCAAATACATCTAAAAAAATCTAATTAAATCAAATGAAAGTCAAACACATTCAGACAAAGCTATTTGAATCAAATGAAAGTCAAATGCATTCTACAAATCTAATTGACTTAAATGAAAGTAAAAAACATCTAAAAATTCAAATTAAATCAATAAAAGGTCAAACACATTCAAACAAAACTATTTGAATCAAGTGAAAGTCAAATGCATTCTATAAAGCTACTTGAATCAAATTAAAGTCAAACACATCCAAACAAAGCTAATTGAATCAAATGAAAGTAAAACACATTCAAACAAGTCTAATTGAATCAAATGAAATTCAAACACATTCAAACAGAGCTAATTGAATCAAATGAAAGTCAAACACATTCAAAAAGAGCTTTTTGAATCAAATGAAGGTCAAATGCAATCTACAAAGCTAATTAAATCAAATGAAAGTCAAACAAATTCAAACAAAACTAAATGAATCAAATGAAAGTCAAAAACATCTAAAAAAACCTAGTTAAATCAAATGAAAGTCAAACACATTCAAACAAAGCTGTTGGAATCTATTGAAAGTCAAATGCATTCTACAAAGCTTATTGAATCAAATGAAAGTAAAAAACATTCGAACAAAGCCAAATGAATCCAATGAAAGTCAAACACATTCAAACTAAACTATTTGAATCAAATGAAAGTAAAATGCATTCTACAAAGCTAATTGAATCAAATGAAAGTAAAAAACATTCCAACAAAGCCAATTGAATCAAATGAAAGTCAAACACATTCAAACAAACCTAATTGAATCAAATGAAAGTCAAAGGCATTCAAACAGACCTAATTAAATCAAATGAAAGTCAAACACATTCAAAAAGAGCTTTTTGAATCAAATGAAGGTCAAATGCAATCTACAAAGCTAATTTAATCAAATGAAAGTCAAACACATTGAAACAAAGCTAATTGGATCAAATGTAAGTCAAACACATTCAAACAGAGCACTTTGAATCAATTGAAAGTCAAATGCATTCAACAAAGCTAATTGAATCAAATGAAAGTAAAAAACATTTAAAAAACCTAAATAAATCAAATGAAAGTCAAACACATTCAAGCAAAGCCATTTAAATCAAATAAAAGTCAAATGCATTCAAACAAAGCTATTGAAAGTCAAATGCTTTCTACAAAGCCAATTGAATCAAATGAAAGTCAAACACATTCAAACAAACCTAATTAAATCAATTGAAAGTCAAACACATTCAAACAAAGCTAATTGAATCAAATGAAAGTCAAACACATTCAAACAAAGCTGATTAGATCAAATGTAAGTCAAACACATTCAAACAGAGCTTTTTGAATCAAATTAAAGTCAAATGCATTCAACAAAGCTAATTGAATCAAACGAAAGTCAAAAACATCTAAAAAAATCTAATTAAATCAAATGAAAGTCAAACACATTCAGACAAAGCTATTTGAATCAAATGAAATTCAAATGCATTCTACAAATCTAATTGAATCAAATGAAAGTAAAAACATCTAAAAAATTCAAATTAAATCAATAAATGGTCAAACACATTCAAACAAAACTATTTGAATCAAATGAAAGTCAAAGGCAATCTATAAAGCTAATTGAATCAAAAGAAAGTTAAACACATTCAAACAAAGCTAATTGAATCAAATGAAAGTCAAACACATTCAAACAAAGCTAATTGAATCAAATGAAAGTAAAACACATTCAAAGAAACCTAATTGAATCAAATGAAAGTCAAAGATATTCAAACAGAGCTAATTGAATCAAATGAAAGTCAAACACATCCAAACAAAGCTAATTGAATCAAATGTAAGTCAAACACATTCAAACAGAGCTTTTTGAATCAAATGAAAGTCAAATGCATTCAACAAAGCTAATTGAATCAAATGAAAGTAAAAAACATCTAAAAAACCTAATTAAATCAAATGAAAGTCAAACACATTCAAGCAAAGCTATTTAAATCAAATAAAAGTCAAATGCATACAAACAAAGCTATTGAAAGTCAAATGCTTTCTACAAAGCCAATTGAATCAAATGAAAGTCAAACAAATTCAAAAAGAGCTTTTTGAATCAAATGAAGGTCAAATGCATTTAAGAAAGCTAATTGAATCAAATGAAAGTCAAACACATTCAAACAAAGCTAATTGAATCAAATGTAAGTCAAACACATTCAAACAGAGCTGTTTGAATCAAATGAAAGTCAAATGCATTCAACAAAGCTAATTGAATCAAACGAAAGTAAAAAACATCTAAAAAAATCTAATTAAATCAAATGAAAGTCAAACACATTCAGACAAAGCTATTTGAATCAAATGAAAGTCAAATGCATTCTACAAATCTAATTGACTCAAATGAAAGTAAAAAACATCTAAAAAATTCAAATTAAATCTATAAAAGGTCAAACACATTCAAACAAAACTATTTGAATCAAGTGAAAGTCAAATGCATTCTATAAAGCTAATTGAATCAAATTAAAGTCAAACACATCCAAACAAAGCTAATTGAATCAAATGAAAGTAAAACACATTCAAACAAGTCTAATTGAATCAAATGAAATTCAAACACATTCAAACAGAGCTAATTGAATCAAATGAATGAACACATTCAAAAAGAGCTTTTTGAATCAAATGAAGGTCAAATGCAATCTACAAAGCTAATTAAATCAAATGAAAGTCAAACACATTCAAACAAAATGATGTGGATTTAAACCCCTTAACTTAATAAAGAATCTAAAATCACACAAGTAACACAAGCCCTTCGAATTTCGTTAGAAAATCGAACAACTTAAAGATAACAAACCGGATATGACTTTGAAAACGACCAATCCTGGAACGAATTCAACGCCTCTCAAATTACCTAGACCACTCCTGGAACTAAGTACTTTGATGAACAAAACTTAGACTACTCCTAGAACTAAGAATTGAACGTTCTAATTATCAAAACAACTCCTTGAATTGAAAACTAGCAAAAGAATTTGTAAGTAATTAAGCAAAACAAACAATAAACTTGTATTGAATTTTCTGGTTTTTGTTGTTGTGTACAAAGCCACGAAAAATCCCTTATTTATAGACTAAAACTAACTATTCCTAAGTCTATTCAAACTAGAAAAAACCCTAGCCTTGATCCCAAAGTATCCTAGATAGAATAGGAAAACCAATTCTAATGGAACTAGGAAACTAGTAATAAGACTAGTTCTAATTAACCTAAAACTTCTTAAAACAATTCCTAATTGACTTAGAAATTATTTTAAAATAAAATAACAGAAATTAAGAATATTCCTAATTGCTTAAACCAAGAAAAACCCTTTCAAGTGAAAGGTAAAAACTTGCAAGCAAAAACTCTAGAAAAAACTAAGTAAAGAAAATCATGCTTTTCGTTCTGTCGCCGAAACTCTTTGCACGCGCCACCAAGGTGGTGCACGCGCCTGACCAATGTCAAGGTGGGTCCAAGGAGGAGCTAGGGAGTCGGCGCGTGGGCCAGGAGTCGGCGCGTGGCAGCATGTGTGCTCGTCGGAAGTGAACTTCGCAATTTCTTCTTCTTTGTAATTCGTGCTTGTTTCTTTCCAATTTAAGCTATTGGATCTTTCCTTGTTTATTATCTTGTTTATTTTCTTGTTTGGGCAGCCCATAATGAAGCTATTTGGACCTTCTACAAGTGTCTTGGACCCTTCAAAAGAATTAGCCTCTTGATTCACATCACAAAACTAAATGAATCAAATGAAAGTCAAAAACATCTAAAAAAACCTAATTAAATCAAATGTAAGTCAAACACATTCAAACAGAGCACTTTGAATCAATTGAAAGTCAAATGCATCAACAAAGCTAATTGCATCAAATGAAAGTAAAAAACATTTAAAAAACCTAATTAAATCAAATGAAAGTCAAACACATTCAAGCAAAGCCATTTAAATCAAATAAAAGTCAAATGCATTCAAACAAAGCTAATTGATTCAAATGAAAGTCAAAAACATTCCAACAAAGCCAATTGAATCAAATGAAAGTCAAACACATTCAAACAAACCTAATTGAATCAAATGAAAGTCAAACACATTCAAACAGACCTAATTAAATCAAATGAAAGTCAAACACATTCAAACAGAGCTTTTTGAATCAAATGAAGGTCAAATGCAATCTACAAAGCTAATTTAATCAAATGAAAGTCAAACACATTGAAACAAAGCTAATTGGATCAAATGTAAGTCAAACACATTCAAACAGAGCACTTTGAATCAATTGAAAGTCAAATGCATTCAACAAAGCTAATTGCATCAAATGAAAGTAAAAAACATTTAAAAAACCTAATTAAATCAAATGAAAGTCAAACACATTCAAGCAAAGCCATTTAAATCAAATAAAAGTCAAATGCATTCAAACAATGCTATTGAAAGTCAAATGCTTTCTACAAAGCCAATTGAATCAAATGAAAGTCAAACACATTCAAACAAACCTAATTAAATCAATTGAAAGTCAAACACATTCAAACAAAGCTAATTGAATCAAATGAAAGTCAAACACATTCAAACAAAGCTGATTAGATCAAATGTAAGTCAAACACATTCAAACAGAGCTTTTTGAATCAAATTAAAGTCAAATGCATTCAACAAAGCTAATTGAATCAAACGAAAGTCAAAAACATCTAAAAAAATCTAATTAAATCAAATGAAAGTCAAACACATTCAGACAAAGCTATTTGAATCAAATGAAATTCAAATGCATTCTACAAATCTAATTGAATCAAATGAAAGTAAAAACATCTAAAAAATTCAAATTAAATCAATAAATGGTCAAACACATTCAAACAAAACTATTTGAATCAAATGAAAGTCAAAGGCAATCTATAAAGCTAATTGAATCAAAAGAAAGTTAAACACATTCAAACAAAGCTAATTGAATCAAATGAAAGTCAAACACATTCAAACAAAGCTAATTGAATCAAATGAAAGTAAAACACATTCAAAGAAACCTAATTGAATCAAATGAAAGTCAAAGATATTCAAACAGAGCTAATTGAATCAAATGAAAGTCAAACACATCCAAACAAATCTAATTGAATCAAATGTAAGTCAAACACATTCAAACAGAGCTTTTTGAATCAAATGAAAGTCAAATGCATTCAACAAAGCTAATTGAATCAAATGAAAGTAAAAAATATCTAAAAAAACCTAATTAAATCAAATGAAAGTCAAACACATTCAAGCAAAGCTATTTAAATCAAATAAAAGTCAAATGCATTCAAACAAAGCTATGAAAAGTCAAACACATTCAAAGAGACCTAATTGAATCAAATGAAAGTCAAACAAATTCAAAAAGAGCTTTTTGAATCAAATGAAGGTCAAATGCATTTAAGAAAGCTAATTGAATCAAATGAAAGTCAAACACATTCAAACAAAGCTAATTGAATCAAATGTAAGTCAAACACATTCAAACAGAGCTTTTTAAATCAAATGAAAGTCAAATGCATTCAACAAAGCTAATTGAATCAAACGAAAGTCAAAAACATCTAAAAAAATCTAATTAAATCAAATGAAAGTCAAACACATTCAGACAAAGCTATTTGAATCAAATGAAAGTCAAATGCATTCTACAAATCTAATTGACTCAAATGAAAGTAAAAAACATCTAAAAAATTCAAATTAAATCAATAAATGGTCAAACACATTCAAACAAAACTATTTGAATCAAATGAAAGTCAAAGGCAATCTATAAAGCTAATTGAATCAAAAGAAAGTTAAACACATTCAAACAAAGCTAATTGAATCAAATGAAAGTCAAACACATTCAAACAAAGCTAATTGAATCAAATGAAAGTAAAACACATTCAAAGAAACCTAATTGAATCAAATGAAAGTCAAAGATATTCAAACAGAGCTAATTGAATCAAATGAAAGTCAAACACATCCAAACAAAGCTAATTGAATCAAATGTAAGTCAAACACATTCAAACAGAGCTTTTTGAATCAAATGAAAGTCAAATGCATTCAACAAAGCTAATTGAATCAAATGAAAGTAAAAAACATCTAAAAAAACCTAATTAAATCAAATGAAAGTCAAACACATTCAAGCAAAGCTATTTAAATCAAATAAAAGTCAAATGCATACAAACAAAGCTATTGAAAGTCAAATGCTTTCTACAAAGCCAATTGAATCAAATGAAAGTCAAACAAATTCAAAAAGAGCTTTTTGAATCAAATGAAGGTCAAATGCATTTAAGAAAGCTAATTGAATCAAATAAAAGTCAAACACATTCAAACAAAGCTAATTGAATCAAATGTAAGTCAAACACATTCAAACAGAGCTTTTTGAATCAAATGAAAGTCAAATGCATTCAACAAAGCTAATTGAATCAAACGAAAGTCAAAAACATCTAAAAAAATCTAATTAAATCAAATGAAAGTCAAACACATTCAGACAAAGCTATTTGAATCAAATGAAAGTCAAATGCATTCTACAAATCTAATTGACTCAAATGAAAGTAAAAAACATCTAAAAAATTCAAATTAAATCTATAAAAGGTCAAACACATTCAAACAAAACTATTTGAATCAAGTGAAAGTCAAATGCATTCTATAAAGCTAATTGAATCAAATTAAAGTCAAACACATCCAAACAAAGCTAATTGAATCAAATGAAAGTAAAACACATTCAAACAAGTCTAATTGAATCAAATGAAATTCAAACACATTCAAACAGAGCTAATTGAATCAAATGAATGAACACATTCAAAAAGAGCTTTTTGAATCAAATGAAGGTCAAATGCAATCTACAAAGCTAATTAAATCAAATGAAAGTCAAACACATTCAAACAAAATGATGTGGATTTAAACCCCTTAACTTAATAAAGAATCTAAAATCACACAAGTAACACAAGCCCTTCGAATTTCGTTAGAAAATCGAACAACTTAAAGATAACAAACCGGATATGACTTTGAAAACGACCAATCCTAGAACGAATTCAACGCCTCTCAAATTACCTAGACCACTCCTGGAACTAAGTACTTTGATGAACAAAACTTAGACTACTCCTAGAACTAAGAATTGAACGTTCTAATTATCAAAACAACTCCTTGAATTGAAAACTAGCAAAAGAATTTGTAAGCAATTAAGCAAAACAAACAATAAACTTGTATTGAATTTTCTGGTTTTTGTTGTTGTGTACAAAGCCACGAAAAATCCCTTATTTATAGACTAAAACTAACTATTCCTAAGTCTATTCAAACTAGAAAAAACCCTAGCCTTGATCCCAAAGTATTCTAGATAGAATAGGAAAACCAATTCTAATGGAACTAGGAAACTAGTAATAAGACTAGTTCTAATTAACCTAAAACTTCTTAAAACAATTCCTAATTGACTTAGAAATTATTTTAAAATAAAATAACAGAAATTAAGAATATTCCTAATTGCTTAAACCAAGAAAAACCCTTTCAAGTGAAAGGTAAAAACTTGCAAGCAAAAACTCTAGAAAAAACTAAGTAAAGAAAATCATGCTTTTCGTTCTGTCGCCGAAACTCTTTGCACGCGCCACCAAGGTGGTGCACGCGCCTGACCAATGTCAAGGTGGGTCCAAGGAGGAGCTAGGGAGTCGGCGCGTGGGCCTGGAGTCGGCTCGTGGCAGCATGTGTGCTCGTCGGAAGTGAACTTCGCAATTTCTTCTTCTTTGTAATTTGTGCTTGTTTCTTTCCAATTTAAGCTATTGGATCTTTCCTTGTTTATTTTCTTGTTTATTTTCTTGTTTGGGCAGCCCATAATGAAGCTATTTGGACCTTCTACAAGTGTCTTGGACTGACCAATATGGTCAAAGTTCTAATGATTGTAATGCTCCAAGTGGTCATGGTGAGGTCCAAATTCAAGACAATGCAAAGGCCTTATTTCTGTCCAAAACATTTCTTAATCCTTTGCATGGTTTTGGTTCGAATGTTTTTACAAGGGGTTGCACTTCACTTAGTGTAATTAACCTTGTAGAAGGTATCTAGCAAGTGACGGTTTTCCAAGCTCCAAATACATGTTTAAAGGCGTCGGTTACAAGCTGAATTGGAGGCAGTTTGGGCGTGTTTCATGCTAGCCGTTTGTAGGTTACTTGGACTGATTGAAGAGGAGTGATTCGTGGCACTTGTTGGGCGTAAATTATGGAGTTTGTTGGCTGAACATTGCACCTCATTATTTGGGGTTATGAAGAATAAAGAGGCGTGAATCAAGGCATTGAAATGGGAGTTACAAAAGCTTGAAGAAAGGCTGTTTTGGGCGTGTGTTGAAGATGCTCTTTGGATGCTATTTTGGCTGGTCATTTTCCCTTGTTTCAAGCCTAGTCTTTAGGTCTTTTATTTAGTTTAATTATGTTTTGTAATGGGGTTAAGTGGGACGTGTATTAACCACTCTTTCCCTTAGTTAATTTCCTTTTGGTTATTTCTTTTTGTTAATTAAAATAGGCAAGTGAAAAGGTTGTATTAGTGCTATAAATAGCATACTTTGAATGAATGAAAATCATCCAAGATTATTTGCCTAAAACGTGTGTTTTGTTAATTGAAGTGACTTGAGTCTAGTTCACTTTGTTTTCCAAATTTGAGTATCCGAATTTGAAGAGTGTTAGTTTTGGTGAGAGTTCCCAAGATTAGGACTTATAGTTTATGATTTGGTGAGAGTTCCCTCATCTAGACTATCCCAAGCAAACGAGTGAGAGTTCCTCTTTGCTATATCCTTAGCTTAGGGTGAGAGTTCCCCTAACTAAACTGATCACTTGATAATTGAATCTTAAAATCCTTTGAATCTTTTAACTTATCATTTTTGTAACAAGGTTTCTCATCTTGTTTACACATCATTTGGCGCGTCAGGTAGGGGGAAAATTTTCTTAAATTTTCCAGAGGGGTCGAATACCTACATACCATGGGAGAAAATCAAGATTTGAGGACAGCTTTGGAAGCTCTTAATCGATCCATTGCTAGTCAGGAAAGGTTGGCCGAAACCAATGCCAATCTACAAGGGAACCTTGCTGCCTTGATGGCAAGGCTCATGAACGAGCAAGATAGGAGAGATCAAGGTGAAGACCCTCCACCTAGGAGGGAGGATAGGAGTCTCAAAGTGGACGTTCCTGCCTTTGATGGGACACTTGATCCGGAGAAGTACTTGGAGTGGGAGAAATCCTTGGAAAGGTACTTTGAGTACAAGGACATCCATGAGACGGTTCAACAGTACAAGATAGCCAAAGTCAAACTGAAGGGCTATGGTGACAGTTGGTTGCAAGGAGAACAAAGGGGGCGTACCCTTAGGGGTAAGGCTCACATTTCCACTTGGGAAAAGCTGAAGAAAAGAATGAGAGATCGTTTCATTCCTCACAATTACAAGCAAAATCAGTATGTGAAATGGAGTACTCTCCAACAAAATGGCGATTCGGTGGAAGACTATATCAAAGAATTTGATAGGCTTGCCATTGTATGTGAGGTGACTGAAAATGAAGAGCTGAAGTTGGGACGTTTTGTAGCTGGGTTGGAACAAGAGTTACAAGACAAACTTGACGGTTACACTAACCTCACGTTTGTGGAAGCTTGCAAACTTGTGACAAAGTTTGATGCTAAAAGGAAAAGGAAGAAAACGCCTACTACTACTCCAGTGGTACGTAAACCACCCTTCACCTCGAAGGAGGGTTCTTCTTTTAGCAAGCCTAATGAGCCACCAAAGAGGAACACGAAAGACTTCAAACTTAGTGACATTGTATGTTACAAGTGTGGAGGTAGAGGACATTATAAAAAAGATTGTCCTAATTCAAGAGCCTTAACCATGCAAGAGGTTAAACTCATAGCCACCCAAAGCATCAATTGGGAGGAATTTGAGTCTGAAGAAGAGAAGGAGGTGACCCCGCATGAAAAGGATGAGGAGGAGGACCATTGCTATCCTGAAATGGAGGACAAAACAAACTTGGTGGTTAGGAGAGCTTTGCAAGCTCGTGTGGAGGAACCTTTGGCGCCACAAAGACAACACATTTTCATCACCAAATGTAAAGTTGGTGACGAGGTATGTGATTTAATTATTGATGGGGGCAGTGAGGCTAATACTGTGTCGAAAACTTTAGTATCTAAACTAGGTCTTACCACCACTAATCATCCACATCCTTACAAATTGAGTTGGTTAGATTCTAATGCTAGCACTGGGGTTAGAAAGCAATGTATGGTGAATTTTTCGATTGGTTCATATCATGATAGTCAATTGTGTGATGTTGTTTTAATGGATGCTTGTCATATTCTTCTTGGTAGACCGTGGCAATCTGATAAAAAATCTATCCATGATGGGTACCATAACACCTACACTATCACTCACCAAGGGAAACAAAAGAAATTGCACCCTTTACCACCCCCACGGTTTTCACAACCACAAAAGTCACAAATTTCTTTATTATCTTGTAAAGAGTTTGAGAGGGAGTTTGAGGGTGAGGAAGAGATATTCATGTTGTACTCTAAAGAAATCCATGAAAAATTTGTGAGTCAAAATCCTAAACTTGCAAAATTGATTAAAGAGTTTGAGGATGTTTTTCCTGATGAGTTACCTAAGGGATTACCACCCTTGAGAGGAATTGAGCATCAAATTGATCTCATTCCAGGCGCACCTCTACCAAATAAACCTGCCTATAGATGTAACCCTTTAGAAACTAAGGAGTTGCAAAGACAAATCGAAGAATTGATGGGTATGGGCTATGTGCGTGAATCTATGAGTCCATGTGCAGTTCCTGCTTTGTTGGTTCCTAAAAAGGATGGTACTTGGCGTATGTGCATTGATAGTAGAGCTGTTAACAATATTACTATCAAGTACAGGTTCCCAATTCCAAGACTAGATGATATGTTGGACGAATTGAGTGGTTCAAATGTATTTTCAAAAGTTGATTTGAGAAGTGGTTACCATCAAATTCGTATGAGGGAAGGTGATGAATGGAAGACTGCATTCAAGACAAAGCATGGGTTGTATGAATGGCTCGTAATGCCATTTGGATTGACCAATGCACCTAGCACGTTCATGAGATTAATGAACGAGGTGTTGAGGCCATTTCTTGGCAAATTCGTGGTGGTGTACCTTGATGATATCCTTATTTACTCTAAAAATAAGGATGAGCATTTAGAACATTTGTTTCAAGTTTTTTCTGTTTTAAGAACGCAAAAATTGTATGGGAAACTTGAGAAATGTGATTTTATGTTATATGAGGTCATTTTTCTTGGTTACATAGTTTCAGGTAATGGCGTGAAGGTGGATCCTTGCAAGGTTGAAGCAATTCAATCATGGCCTAGTCCGAAAACACTCACGGAGGTCCGTTCTTTCCATGGTCTAGCTTCTTTCTATAGAAGATTTATCAAGAATTTTAGCACACTCATGGCTCCTATAACTGAGTGTACTAAAAAGGGGACGTTTGAATGGACTACACAAGCTCAAAAGGCCTTTGAGGAAGTCAAGGAGAAAATGTGCAACACTCCTATTCTTGCACTCCCTGATTTTTCCAAACCATTTGAAGTTGAGTGTGACGCAAGTGGGAAGGGGATTGGAGCAGTTTTGATTCAAGAAGGGCGTCCAATTGCTTATTTCAGTGAAAAGTTGAGTCAAGGCAAGTTGAACTATTCCACCTATGATAAAGAGTTCTATGCTATGGTACGAGCTCTAGATCATTGGTCACACTACTTGAGACCACAACCGTTCATATTACATTCGGACCATGAATCTTTAAGGTTCATCCATGGTCAAAAGAAGTTGAATTCAAGACATGCTAAATGGGTTGAATTCTTGCAAACCTTTAACTTTTCCTCTAAATACAAGAGTGGAAAGGCTAATGTTGTTGCGGATGCCTTATCTAGGAGGCATAATTTGCTTGGAGTTGTCGAAGCAAAGGTTCTTGGGTTTGATTTGGTCAAAGCATACTACAAGGAGGATGGGGATTTCAATGGAATAATACAGAAATGTGTCCATGGAGTATATGACTTATTTTCCTTACATGATGGCTTTCTTTTTAAGGGAAATCGGTTATGCATTCCTAAGTGTCCAATTAGAAGCTTGTTGATTCATGAGGCTCATGGAGGAGGTCTAGCTGGTCACGTGGGGATTCAAAAAACAATGGAGCTTCTTCAAGCTCACTTTTATTGGCCGAAAATGTTAGCCACGGTTCATCATGTGGTTAGTCGTTGTTCTACTTGTCAAAGGGCCAAGATGGTGTTTCACAAAGGTCTCTACAAGCCTTTGCCAGTTCCGGAAAGACCTTGGGAGGATGTGAGCATGGATTTCATTGTGGCTTTACCTAGAACTCAAAGGGGTAAAGACTCAATCATGGTGGTTGTTGATCGGTTTTCGAAAATGGCTCATTTCATTCCTTGTCACAAAACCGAAGATGCTATGAAAGTGGCTAAGTTATACTTTGAAGAAGTGGTTCGTTTTCATGGGGTGCCACGCACCATTGTGTCCGATCGTGATACAAAATTTCTTAGTCATTTTTGGAAATCAATATGGCGCCTAATGGGAACAAAGCTGCTGTTTTCTACTTCACACCATCCACAAACCGATGGGCAAACTGAAGTGGTGAATAGAATTCTGGTTCTTTGCTTAGGACCTTGGTTAGTAAGAGTGCTAAGGATTGGGATGTCAAGCTAGCTCATGCCGAGTTTGCTTACAATCGGACTCCTAGTGCTACTACAAAGTACTCCCCTTTTGAAGTGGTATATGGTGTAAATCCTTATGTTCCTATTGATCTCATAGCTTTGCCACAAGACAAGTTCGTTCATGGTGGAGCTAAGGAGCAAGCCGAGTTCATGTTAAAGGTCCACAAGGAAGTACGGAAGAACATTGAGAAAGCAAATGAGGTCTACACGAAACAAGCCAACAAGAGGGTGAAAAACGTGAAGCAATTTGAAGTTGGTGACTTAGTGTGGATTTACATGAGAAAAGAGAGGTTTCCTAGCAAAAGAAAGAACAAGCTTATGCCAAGAGCCGAAGGACCATTTGAAATCGTGGAAAAGATCAACGACAATGCATACAAGGTTGATTTGGGGGGCCAATTTGGTGTCTCAAGCACATTCAACGTTGGGGACCTTGCTCCATACTTTGATGATGACGAATTGAGGGCAATTCCTTTTGAAGAAGAGGAGGATGACCAATATGGTCAAAGTTCTAATGATTGTAATGCTCCAAGTGGTCATGGTGAGGTCCAAATTCAAGACAATGCAAAGGCCTTATTTCTGTCCAAAACATTTCTTAATCCTTTGCATGGTTTTGGTTCGAATGTTTTTACAAGGGGTTGCACTTCACTTAGTGTAATTAACCTTGTAGAAGGTATCTAGCAAGTGACGGTTTTCCAAGCTCCAAATACATGTTTAAAGGCGTCGGTTACAAGCTGAATTGGAGGCAGTTTGGGCGTGTTTCATGCTAGCCGTTTGTAGGTTACTTGGACTGATTGAAGAGGAGTGATTCGTGGCACTTGTTGGGCGTAAATTATGGAGTTTGTTGGCTGAACATTGCACCTCATTATTTGGGGGTTATGAAGAATAAAGAGGCGTGAATCAAGGCATTGAAATGGGAGTTACAAAAGCTTGAAGAAAGGCTGTTTTGGGCGTGTGTTGAAGATGCTCTTTGGATGCTATTTTGGCTGGTCATTTTCCCTTGTTTCAAGCCTAGTCTTTAGGTCTTTTATTTAGTTTAATTATGTTTTGTAATGGGGTTAAGTGGGACGTGTATTAACCACTCTTTCCCTTAGTTAATTTCCTTTTGGTTATTTCTTTTTGTTAATTAAAATAGGCAAGTGAAAAGGTTGTATTAGTGCTATAAATAGCATACTTTGAATGAATGAAAATCATCCAAGATTATTTGCCTAAAACGTGTGTTTTGTTAATTGAAGTGACTTGAGTCTAGTTCACTTTGTTTTCCAAATTTGAGTATCCGAATTTGAAGAGTGTTAGTTTTGGTGAGAGTTCCCAAGATTAGGACTTATAGTTTATGATTTGGTGAGAGTTCCCTCATCTAGACTATCCCAAGCAAACGAGTGAGAGTTCCTCTTTGCTATATCCTTAGCTTAGGGTGAGAGTTCCCCTAACTAAACTGATCACTTGATAATTGAATCTTAAAATCCTTTGAATCTTTTAACTTATCATTTTTGTAACAAGGTTTCTCATCTTGTTTACACATCATGGACCCTTCAAAAGAATTAGCCTCTTGATTCACATCACCTAACTAAATGAATCAAATGAAAGTCAAAAACATCTAAAAAAACCTAATTAAATCAAATGAAAGTCAAACACATTCAAACAAAGCTATTGGAATCTAATGAAAGTCAAATGCATTCTACAAAGCTTATTGAATCAAATGAAAGTAAAAAACATTCGAACAAAGCCAAATGAATCCAATGAAAGTCAAACACATTCAAACTAAACTATTTGAATCAAATGAAAGTCAAATGCATTCTACAAAGCTAATTGAAACAAATGAAAGTCAAAAACATTCCAACAAAGCCAATTGAATCAAATGAAAGTCAAACACATTCAAACAAACCTAATTGAATCAAATGAAAGTCAAACACATTCAAACAGACCTAATTGAATCAAATGAAAGTCAAACACATTCAAAAAGAGCTTTTTGAATCAAATGAAGGTCAAATGCAATCTACAAAGCTAATTGAATCAAATGAAAGTCAAACACATTGAAACAAAGCTAATTTGATCAAATGTAAGTCAAACACATTCAAACAGAGCATTTTGAATCAACTGAAAGTCAAATGCAATCAACAAAGCTAATTGAATCAAATGAAAGTAAAAAACATCTAAAAAACCTAATTAAATCAAATGAAAGTCAAACACATTCAAGCAAAGCTATTTAAATCAAATAAAAGTCAAATGCATTCAAACAAAGCTATTGAAAGTTAAATGCTTTCTACAAAGCCAATTGAATCAAATGAAAGTCAAACACATTCAAACAAACCTAATTAAATCAAATGAAAGTCAAACACATTCAAACAAAGCTAATTGAATCAAATGAAAGTCAAACACATTCAAACAAAGCTGATTAGATCAAATGTAAGTCAAACACATTCAAACAGAGCTTTTTGAATCAAATTAAAGTCAAATGCATTCAACAAAGCTAATTGAATCAAACGAAAGTCAAAAACATCTAAAAAAATCTAATTAAATCAAATGAAAGTCAAACACATTCAGACAAAGCTATTTGAATAAAATGAAATTCAAATGCATTCTACAAATCTAATTGAATCAAATGAAAGTAAAAACATCTAAAAAATTCAAATTAAATCAATAAAAGGTCAAACACATTCAAACAAAACTATTTGAATCAAATGAAAGTCAAAGGCAATTTATAAAGCTAATTGAATCAAATGAAAGTCAAACACATTCAAACAAAGCTAATTGAATCAAATGAAAGTCAAACACATTCAAACAAAGCTAATTGAATTAAATGAAAGTAAAACACATTCACACAAACCTAATTGAATCAAATGAAAGTCAAAGATATTCAAACAGAGCTAATTGAATCAAATGAAAGTCAAACACATCCAAACAAAGCTAATTGAATCAAATGTAAGTCAAACACATTCAAACAGAGCTTTTTGAATCAAATGAAAGTCAAATGCATTCAACAAAGCTAATTGAATCAAATGAAAGTAAAAAACATCTAAAAAAAACCTAATTAAATCAAATGAAAGTCAAACACATTCAAGCAAAGCTATTTAAATCAAATAAAAGTCAAATGCATTCAAACAAAGCTATTGAAAGTCAAATGCTTTCTACAAAGCCAATTGAATCAAATGAAAGTCAAACAAATTCAAAAAGAGCTTTTTGAATCAAATGAAGGTCAAATGCATTTAAAAAAGCTAATTGAATCAAATGAAAGTCAAACACATTCAAACAAAGCTAATTGAATCAAATGTAAGTCAAACACATTCAAACACAGCTTTTTGAATCAAATGAAAGTCAAATGCATTCAACAAAGCTAATTGAATCAAACGAAAGTCAAAAACTTCTAAAAAAAATCTAATTAAATCAAATGAAAGTCAAACACATTCAGACAAAGCTATTTGAATCAAATGAAAGTCAAATGCATTCTACAAATCTAATTGACTCAAATGAAAGTAAAAAACATCTAAAAAATTCAAATTAAATCAATATATGGTCAAACACATTCAAACAAAACTATTTGAATCAAATGAAAGTCAAAGGCAATCTATAAAGCTAATTGAATCAAAAGAAAGTTAAACACATTCAAACAAAGCTAATTGAATCAAATGAAAGTCAAACACATTCAAACAAAGCTAATTGAATCAAATGAAAGTAAAACACATTCAAAGAAACCTAATTGAATCAAATGAAAGTCAAAGATATTCAAACAGAGCTAATTGAATCAAATGAAAGTCTAACACATCCAAACAAAGCTAATTGAATCAAATGTAAGTCAAACACATTCAAACAGAGCTTTTTGAATCAAATGAAAGTCAAATGCATTCAACAAAGCTAATTGAATCAAATGAAAGTAAAAAACATCTAAAAAAACCTAATTAAATCAAATGAAAGTCAAACACATTCAAGCAAAGCTATTTAAATCAAATAAAAGTCAAATGCATACAAACAAAGCTATTGAAAGTCAAATGCTTTCTACAAAGCCAATTGA
The DNA here is from genome assembly GCF_001683475.1 of Chenopodium quinoa. Lineage (NCBI taxonomy): Eukaryota > Viridiplantae > Streptophyta > Magnoliopsida > Caryophyllales > Amaranthaceae > Chenopodium > Chenopodium quinoa. Next base: position 23,768 of record NW_018744478.1, read on the forward strand.
ATCAAATGAAAGTCAAACAAATTCAAAAAGAGCTTTTTGAATCAAATGAAGGTCAAATGCATTTAAGAAAGCTAATTGAATCAAATAAAAGTCAAACACATTCAAACAAAGCTAATTGAATCAAATGTAAGTCAAACACATTCAAACAGAGCTTTTTGAATCAAATGAAAGTCAAATGCATTCAACAAAGCTAATTGAATCAAACGAAAGTCAAAAACATCTAAAAAAATCTAATTAAATCAAATGAAAGTCAAACACATTCAGACAAATCTATTTGAATCAAATGAAAGTCAAATGCATTCTACAAATCTAATTGACTCAAATGAAAGTAAAAAACATCTAAAAAATTCAAATTAAATCTATAAAAGGTCAAACACATTCAAACAAAACTATTTGAATCAAGTGAAAGTCAAATGCATTCTATAAAGCTAATTGAATCAAATTAAAGTCAAACACATCCAAACAAAGCTAATTGAATCAAATGAAAGTAAAACACATTCAAACAAGTCTAATTGAATCAAATGAAATTCAAACACATTCAAACAGAGCTAATTGAATCAAATGAATGAACACATTCAAAAAGAGCTTTTTGAATCAAATGAAGGTCAAATGCAATCTACAAAGCTAATTAAATCAAATGAAAGTCAAACACATTCAAACAAAATGATGTGGATTTAAACCCCTTAACTTAATAAAGAATCTAAAATCACACAAGTAACACAAGCCCTTCGAATTTCGTTAGAAAATCGAACAACTTAAAGACAACAAACCGGATATGACTTTGAAAACGACCACTCCTGGAACGAATTCAACGCCTCTCAAATTACCTAGACCACTCCTGGAACTAAGTACTTTGATGAACAAAACTTAGACTACTCCTAGAACTAAGAATTGAACGTTCTAATTATCAAAACAACTCCTTGAATTGAAAACTAGCAAAAGAATTTGTAAGCAATTAAGCAAAACAAACAATAAACTTGTATTGAATTTTCTGGTTTTTGTTGTTGTGTACAAAGCCACGAAAAATCCCTTATTTATAGACTAAAACTAACTATTCCTAAGTCTATTCAAACTAGAAAAAAACCCTAGCCTTGATCCCAAAGTATCCTAGATAGAATAGGAAAACCAATTCTAATGGAACTAGGAAACTAGTAATAAGACTAGTTCTAATTAACCTAAAACTTCTTAAAACAATTCCTAATTGACTTAGAAATTATTTTAAAATAAAATAACAGAAATTAAGAATATTCCTAATTGCTTAAACCAAGAAAAACCCTTTCAAGTGAAAGGTAAAAACTTGCAAGCAAAAACTCTAGAAAAAACTAAGTAAAGAAAATCATGCTTTTCGTTCTGTCGCCGAAACTCTTTGCACGCGCCACCAAGGTGGTGCACGCGCCTGACCAATGTCAAGGCGGGTCCAAGGCGGAGCTAGGGAGTCGGCGCGTGGGCCTGGAGTCGGCGCGTGGCAGCATGTGTGCTCGTCGGAAGTGAACTTCGCAATTTCTTCTTCTTTGTAATTCGTGCTTGTTTCTTTCCAATTTAAGCTATTGGATCTTTCCTTGTTTATTATCTTGTTTATTTTCTTGTTTGGGCAGCCCATAATGAAGCTATTTGGACCTTCTACAAGTGTCTTGGACCCTTCAAAAGAATTAGCCTCTTGATTCACATCACAAAACTAAATGAATCAAATGAAAGTCAAAAACATCTAAAAAACCTAATTAAATCAAATGAAAGTCAAACACCTTCAAACAAAGCTATTGGAATCTAATGAAAGTCAAATGCATTCTACAAAGCTTATTGAATCAAATGAAAGTAAAAAACATTCGAACAAAGCCAAATGAATCCAATGAAAGTCAAACACATTCAAACTAAACTATTTAAATCAAATGAAAGTCAAATGCATTCTACAAAGCTAATTGAATCAAATGAAAGTCAAAAACATTCCAACAAAGCCAATTGAATCAAATGAAAGTCAAACACATTCAAACAAACCTAATTGAATCAAATGAAAGTCAAACACATTCAAACAGACCTAATTGAATCAAATGAAAGTCAAACACATTCAAAAAGAGCTTTTTGAATCAAATGAAGGTCAATCTACAAAGCTAATTGAATCAAATGAAAGTCAAACACATTGAAACAAAGCTAATTGGATCAAATGTAAGTCAAACAAATTCAAACAGAGCATTTTTAATCAATTGAAAGTCAAATGCATTCAATAAAGCTAATTGAATCAAATGAAAGTAAAAAAATCTAAAAAACCTAATTAAATCAAATGAAAGTCAAACACATTCAAGCAAAGCTATTTAAATCAAATAAAAGTCAAATGCATTCAAACAAAGCTATTGAAAGTCAAATGCTTTCTACAAAGCCAATTGAATCAAATGAAAGTCAAACACATTCAAACAAACCTAATTAAATCAAATGAAAGTCAAACACATTCAAACAAAGCTAATTGAATCAAATGAAAGTCAAACACATTCAAACAAAGCTGATTAGATCAAATGTAAGTCAAACACATTCAAACAGAGCTTTTTGAATCAAATTAAAGTCAAATGCATTCAACAAAGCTAATTGAATCAAACGAAAGTCAAAAACATCTAAAAAAATCTAATTAAATCAAATGAAAGTCAAACACATTCAGACAAAGCTATTTGAATCAAATGAAATTCAAATGCATTCTACAAATCTAATTGAATCAAATGAAAGTAAAAACATCTAAAAAATTCAAATTAAATCAATAAAAGGTCAAACACATTCTAACGAAACTATTTGAATCAAATGAAAGTCAAAGGCAATCTATAAAGCTAATTGAATCAAATGAAAGTCAAACACATTCAAACAAAGCTAATTGAATCAAATGAAAGTCAAACACATTCAAACAAAGCTAATTGAATCAAATGAAAGTAAAACACATTCAAACAAACCTAATTGAATCAAATGAAAGTCAAAGATATTCAAACAGAGCTAATTGAATCAAATGAAAGTCAAACACATTCAAACAAAGCTAATTGAATCAAATGTAAGTTAAACACATTCAAACAGAGCTTTTTGAATCAAATGAAAGTCAAATGCATTCAACAAAGCTAATTGAATCAAATGAAAGTAAAAAACATCTAAAAAAAACCTAATTAAATCAAATGAAAGTCAAACACATTCAAGCAAAGCTATTTAAATCAAGTAAAAGTCAAATGCATTCAAACAAAGCTATTGAAAGTTAAATGCTTTCTACAAAGCCAATTGAATCAAATGAAAGTCAAACAAATTCAAAAAGAGCTTTTTGAATCAAATGAAGGTCAAATGCATTTAAGAAAGCTAATTGAATCAAATGAAAGTCAAACACATTCAAACAAAGCTAATTGAATCAAATGTAAGTCAAACACATTCAAACAGAGCTTTTTGAATCAAATGAAAGTCAAATGCATTCAACAAAGCTAATTGAAGCAAACGAAAGTCAAAAACATCTAAAAAAATCTAATTAAATCAAAGGAAAGTCAAACACATTCAGACAAAGCTATATGAATCAAATGAAAGTCAAATGCATTCTAGAAATCTAATTGACTCAAATGAAAGTAAAAAACATCTAAAAAATTCAAATTAAATCAATAAAAGGTCAAACACATTCAAACAAAACTATTTGAATCTAGTGAAAGTCAAATGCATTCTATAAAGCTAATTGAATCAAATTAAAGTCAAACACATCCAAACAAAGCTAATTGAATCAAATGAAAGTAAAACACATTCAAACAAGTCTAATTGAATCAAATGAAATTCAAACACATTCAGACAGAGCTAATTGAATCAAATGAAAGTCAAACACATTCAAAAAGAGCTTTTTGAATCAAATGAAGGTCAAATGCAATCTACAAAGCTAATTAAATCAAATGAAAGTCAAACACATTCAAACAAAATGATGTGGATTTAAACCCCTTAACTTAATAAAGAATCTAAAATCACACAAGTAACACAAGCCCTTCGAATTTCGTTAGAAAATCGAACAACTTAAAGACAACAAACCGGATATGACTTTTTAAAACGACCACTCCTGGAACGAATTCAACGCCTCTCAAATTACCTAGACCACTCCTGGAACTAAGTACTTTGATGAACAAAACTTAGACTACTCCTAGAACTAAGAATTGAACGTTCTAATTATCAAAACAACTCCTTGAATTGAAAACTAGCAAAAGAATTTGTAAGCAATTAAGCAAAACAAACAATAAACTTGTATTGAATTTTCTGGTTTTTGTTGTTGTGTACAAAGCCACGAAAAATCCCTTATTTATAGACTAAAACTAACTATTCCTAAGTCTATTCAAACTAGAAAAAACCCTAGCCTTGATCCCAAAGTATCCTAGATAGAATAGGAAAACCAATTCTAATGGAACTAGGAAACTAGTAATAAGACTAGTTCTAATTAACCTAAAACTTCTTAAAACAATTCCTAATTGACTTAGAAATTATTTTAAAATAAAATAACAGAAATTAAGAAGATTCCTAATTGCTTAAACCAAGAAAAACCCTTTCAAGTGACAGGTAAAAACTTGCAAGCAAAAACTCTAGAAGAAACTAAGTAAAGAAAATCATGCTTTTCGTTCTGTCGCCGAAACTCTTTGCACGCGCCACCAAGGTGGTGCACGCGCCTGACCAATGTCAAGGTGGGTCCAAGGCGGAGCTAGGAAGTCGGCGCGTGGGCCAGGAGTCGCCGCGTGGCAGCATGTGTGCTCGTCGGAAGTGAACTTCGCAATTTCTTCTTCTTTGTAATTCGTGCTTGTTTCTTTCCAATTTAAGCTATTGGATCGTTCCTTGTTTATCATCTTGTTTATTTTCTTGTTTGGGCAGCCCATAATGAAGCTATTTGGACCTTCTACAAGTGTCTTGGACCCTTCAAAAGAATTAGCCTCTTGATTCACATCACAAAACTAAATGAATCAAATGAAAGTCAAAAACATCTAAAAAAACCTAATTAAATCAAATGAAAGTCAAACACATTCAAACAAAGCTATTGGAATCTAATGAAAGTCAAATGCATTCTACAAAGCTTATTGAATCAAATGAAAGTAAAAAACATTCGAACAAAGCCAAATGAATCCAATGAAAGTCAAACACATTCAAACTAAACTATTTGAATCAAATGAAAGTCAAATGCATTCTACAAAGCTAATTGAATCAAATGAAAGTCAAAAACATTCCAACAAAGCCAATTGAATCAAATGAAAGTCAAACACATTCAAACAAACCTAATTGAATCAAATGAAAGTCAAACACATTCAAACAGACCTAATTGAATCAAATGAAAGTCAAACACATTCAAAAAGAGCTTTTTGAATCAAATGAAGGTCAATCTACAAAGCTAATTGAATCAAATGAAAGTCAAACACATTGAAACAAAGCTAATTGGATCAAATGTAAGTCAAACAAATTCAAACAGAGCATTTTGAATCAATTGAAAGTCAAATGCATTCAATAAAGCTAATTGAATCAAATGAAAGTAAAAAAATCTAAAAAACCTAATTAAATCAAATGAAAGTCAAACACATTCAAGCAAAGCTATTTAAATCAAATAAAAGTCAAATGCATTCAAACAAAGCTATTGAAAGTCAAATGCTTTCTACAAAGCCAATTGAATCAAATGAAAGTCAAACACATTCAAACAAACCTAATTAAATCAAATGAAAGTCAAACACATTCAAACAAAGCTAATTGAATCAAATGAAAGTCAAACACATTCAAACAAAGCTGATTAGATCAAATGTAAGTCAAACACATTCAAACAGAGCTTTTTGAATCAAATTAAAGTCAAATGCATTCAACAAAGCTAATTGAATCAAACGAAAGTCAAAAAACATCTAAAAAAATCTAATTAAATCAAATGAAAGTCAAACACATTCAGACAAAGCTATTTGAATCAAATGAAATTCAAATGCATTCTACAAATCTAATTGAATCAAATGAAAGTAAAAACATCTAAAAAATTCAAATTAAATCAATAAAAGGTCAAACACATTCTAACGAAACTATTTGAATCAAATGAAAGTCAAAGGCAATCTATAAAGCTAATTGAATCAAATGAAAGTCAAACACATTCAAACAAAGCTAATTGAATCAAATGAAAGTCAAACACATTCAAACAAAGCTAATTGAATCAAATGAAAGTAAAACACATTCAAACAAACCTAATTGAATCAAATGAAAGTCAAAGATATTCAAACAGAGCTAATTGAATCAAATGAAAGTCAAACACATTCAAACAAAGCTAATTGAATCAAATGTAAGTTAAACACATTCAAACAGAGCTTTTTGAATCAAATGAAAGTCAAATGCATTCAACAAAGCTAATTGAATCAAATGAAAGTAAAAAAACATCTAAAAAAAACCTAATTAAATCAAATGAAAGTCAAACACATTCAAGCAAAGCTATTTAAATCAAGTAAAAGTCAAATGCATTCAAACAAAGCTATTGAAAGTTAAATGCTTTCTACAAAGCCAATTGAATCAAATGAAAGTCAAACAAATTCAAAAGAGCTTTTTGAATCAAATGAAGGTCAAATGCATTTAAGAAAGCTAATTGAATCAAATGAAAGTCAAACACATTCAAACAAAGCTAATTGAATCAAATGTAAGTCAAACACATTCAAACAGAGCTTTTTGAATCAAATGAAAGTCAAATGCATTCAACAAAGCTAATTGAATCAAACGAAAGTCAAAAAACATCTAAAAAAATCTAATTAAATCAAAGGAAAGTCAAACACATTCAGACAAAGCTATATGAATCAAATGAAAGTCAAATGCATTCTAGAAATCTAATTGACTCAAATGAAAGTAAAAAAACATCTAAAAAATTCAAATTAAATCAATAAAAGGTCAAACATGTTTAGGGTGAAAATACCTAAGACACGTGGCCCAATAAATGCTTGACACGTGTCAATCTTTCAGCAGTCTGCAAAGGCCTATTTCCTTTGCAGACACGTGTCCCTTATACCCTTATTGAGGTACAGTTCTCCCTTACTATAAATAGAAAGGGTAGACCTCATTTATGAGGGACGGACATTAATTGCAACCACAAAAAACCAAACAAAGCCTAAACCTACTGAAACGCTCTCGAACCGAGAAGCTTTTACAGTTCTTATTCCACTTCGAAAAGATACTAACTTAATCTTCGGAGGCGGAACTCCCACCCCCCATCCGGAGTCTCCGTTACTTGTGCAGGTACAGGCGCAAGAAGGAAGTCGGCTAGGTGCAAGTACAGGCGTAAGAAGGAAGTCTGCTAGGAAATTGTAACTCTCCCGAAGGACACAGAAAACCCCCAAACATCTGGCGCCGTCTGTGGGGAGAGTACTTTCTAGATGACATCTGAGCCTATACTACCTGGTAAAAGCAATATGCCTACTGGGGAGGTTGAGGTCCATTCGGACCAAGATACAGCCGATAACTATGACTTGGAAGCCTACACTGCTGCAGATGGCTCTTTGAGGACCAAGAACACCCGTTCCAAAGATAAGAGAGAACGGGAAGGGAACCAGGCGGCTCCTAGCAAGCCAACTAGGGGGCCGCTTGGGTTAACCTCTACCGCTGGAGACTCCCAGTCTCCAGAGATGAGCTCATGAATATGATGATGAGCTTCAAAGGAGAGATCAAAGGCCTTCTGGACTCCACAGCCGGCCCCCGTAAGGGTCAGGCGGAAGAAAGGCGTCACGGTAAAAAGACGGCCAAAACAGTCAAGGGTAGAGCATCTACCCCACACCCGAAGTCAGACATGCCAGCTAGGCTCTTTGATTTCTCAAAGATGCACACTCCTATAGATGGAGTCAGAAAGCCCGTCCGGCACATTCAGCCGGATGGAACCAAGAAAGTCTATTCTGATGCCCGGACGCTCATCCAAGATAAAAAGACTCAGCGATCCGAGTCGGCATCAACATCGACCTTTCGAGACAGCTTCAATGCCACCTCAGGAAGGCACTCGAGAGCAAACAATGACAGCCGGACGAGCGAGGTTTCCGCTCGATCCGGCCCCCATATGATCCAACCGGCAGTGCATGGAACACCGTATACGCCCTTTGGATCCCCCTATGCACAGGCAGGTATTTTCGGGGGGCAGCATCAGTCGCCCGTCCAGCCTATGGACTGGCAGCTCCGGCTGCTCAACCTTGGGGAACAGCCAACGGCGTTCTCCAGAGAAATTACCGAGACGACCCAGCCGTCTAAAATCAAAAAACGTGTTGGTAGGCGCCTACGACGGTACCACCAACCCGGAAGATCACCTTATGGCATACACCAACCTGATGTATTTGCAGGGTTTGGATGATGCCGCATGGTGTCGGTGCTTCCCGGCAACGTTGAAAGGGATTGCTCAACGTTGGTTTGGTAACCTCCCAGCCGGATGCATCAATAATTTCAGGACCTTGGCCTACTGGTTTACGTCCAACTTTTCTATGAATATCCCTGCCAAGAAAACAAGCCTTGATCTAGGGGCAATACAACAGGGAGACAAAGAGGGGCTCCGGTCATATGTCAGGCGGTTTAACCTGATGAGGATCCAAATCAATGGATTGTCTGATGACGTTGCCTATACTGACTTCTTCAAAGGCTTAAAAGATGGATCAACTTTTAAGTTTGACTTGGTTAGGAAGAGGGTCTCCACTCTTCACGAGGCACTCATGAAGGCGGAGGCCTACATTCAGGCAGTGGAATTGTGTGCTGTTAAACTTCCAACGGATTACAAAAGATCCGATAAAAAAGAGAATCGGCCTACCCAGTCGGCCAAAAAGGAAGATAAGAGAAAGGGGGTATGGGCGGCAGACTCATCCGGACAACCTTTCCAGAAAAGGAAGAGGTCGGATCCGTATGTGCCAAAGTACGAGTTCAACAAGGACTGTGCCTCCATTCTCAACGAAGTAAAGGACCGGTTGAATCTTGAAAAACCGTCTCCTATGAAGAGTCCTCTAAGCGCCCGGGATAAGAGCAAATATTGTCTTTTTCACGAGGAAATTGGCCACGACACTGAGGGTTGTTTTAGCCTCAGGCGGCTCTTCGACCGGCTCGCTGATGAGGGGGCTCTCAAATCTTATCTTTCCAAGTCAAGGGGTACACCTAAACAAGCAAGAGGACCACCCCCAAAGAAGCCGGCTACTCAATCGGATACGGATGAGGAAACCATTCTGACCATAGCCGGTGGCTTTGCGGGAGGTGGGCCTACCATCCGGGGTACAAAAGATAACATTCGGAAACTGGTCAACTCGGTGGATGAGGGCCAGTCGTCTGAATATTCATTTCCGGAAGTTATCATCTCCGAGAGAGATAGAGGCGAGGTCAGGCGGCCTCATGATGACCCCATAGTCATCGAGTGCAAAATCGCCAATCAAAGAGTTGGCCGGATCTTGATTGATACCGGGAGCTCATCCGACCTCATCAGCTACCGGTGCTTGGAGAAACTCAAGTATAAGCCCAGTAGCATGCTTCCGGCCTCATACCCTCTTGTAGGTTTTGGGGGAGGAGTAGTACATCCGGTGGGCATGATTGATCTACCCATCCGGTTCGGAGAGAAGGGTAAGGGCCGGCATATGGTTGTGAAGTTTCTTGTAGTAGAAGAGCTGACTGCCTACAATCTGATTATTGGCCGTCCCACCCTTAACCTCTCAAAGGCAGTCATCATCCCATCTCTAATGTTGATTAAGTTTGAAAGGGATGATGGCACAGTCGGTTCCTTGAGTGGGAACCAAAAGATGGCGAGAGAGTGTTACCTCTCGGACATCAAACCAACGCTTGACACAGGCGGTCAAGAGAAAGAAATTGTTGAACTTGACGACTGTGATCAAAGCTTACCGGCTACAAAGCCAGCCGGTAAAAAGAGGAAGGCGGACCAACTGGCGCCTGTGAAGGAGAAACAATAGCAATCACTGTCCGAGAGGACAAACGTTCTTCGCCCTCAGCCGGCAGGAGAAATAATTGATGTTGTTCTTGAAGACAGTCGGCCAGACAGAACCGTCAAGGTTGGAACGGCTGCGTTTGAAAGTTTGGGATCAGGTTTGCTCCTTTTGTTGAAAGAGTTCAAAGATGTGTTTGCCTTTGAAGTAGAAGAGATGCCGGGTGTAAGTCCGGATCTTGCTGTACATAGACTCGCTGTGGATCCTAAGAAGAAGCCGGTCAGGCAAAAGAAACGGAACCATGGCGAGGAAAGGTCCCAGGCGGCAGCAACCGAGGTCAAGAAACTCTTGGATGCTGGATTCATCCGGCAATGTTACTACCCGGATTGGGTAGCCAATGTCGTCCTTGTGAAAAAGCCGAATGGAACCTGGCGGATGTGTGTAGATTACACGGACCTCAACAGGGCTTGTCCAAAGGATAGCTACCCGCTTCCAAAGATAGATCATTTGGTAGACTCTACAGCCGGCCATGCCCTGATGAGTTTCATGGACGCCTATTCCGGCTTCCATCAGATACCCTTGTGGAAGAAAGACCAAGAGAAGACGGCTTTCGTCACAGATCAAGGGCTATATTGCTACAAGGTGATGCCGTTTGGGTTGAAGAATGCGCCTGCTACTTTCCAGCGAATGATGAACTCAGTCTTTTATGATCAGATTGGAAGGAACGTGGAGGTGTACATTGATGACATGATTGTCAAATCAAAGCTGCAGGCGAATCATCTAGCCGACCTCCGAGAAACTCTCACCACCCTCAGACGGCATAAAGTTATGTTAAATCCTAAAAAATGCGTCTTTGGAGTTGAGTCCGGGAAGTTTCTTGGATTTTTGATTGATCAGAGAGGCATAGAAGCCAATCCGGACAAAGTACAGGCGGTGATCAACATGCAGTCGCCACGTACCGTCAGGGAGGCTCAAAAGCTTACCGGTTGCCTGGCGGCACTGGGAAGATTCCTCAGCCGGTCAGGTGACAAGTGCCTGTATTTCTTTCAAGCAATCAAAAAGAGGTCAAGGTTTGAATGGAGTGAAGAGGCTGAGGCGGCATTTCAACGGCTGAAGCAACACCTGCATTCTTTGCCAGGATTGGTGAGTCCCCTACCCCAGGAGGCTCTATACATGTACTTGGCCGTCTCGGATCACTCCTTGAGTGCCGTCCTCCTTGCTGAGAGAGACGGTAATCAGCTCCCGGTATACTTTATAAGCCATGTCCTCCGGAATGCTGAACTTCGTTATCCCATGATCGAAAAATTCGGTCTGGCTTTGTTCAAAGCAGTCAAGCGGCTGAAACCGTATTTTTTAGCACATCCGGTGACCGTTTACACTGATCAGCCGCTCAAAAGGCCTATGACCACTTTAGAGTCATCCGGAAGAATGATTAAATGGGCCGTGGAAATCCAAGGCTTAGAAATCACTTTCGAACCCAGGCGAGCAGTTAAGGGTCAGGCGTTTGCCGACTTCATTGTTGAAATGACAAGGCCAATACAGCCGGATAAAAACCGATGAAGTTTGGAGGGTTTATGTAGACGGGAGCTCTACGCTGAATGGCTGCGGAGCGGGTGTAATTATTCACTCTCCGGAGGGAGACAAATACGAGTACGCTCTACGATTCAAGTTTCAAGCTTCGAATAATGAGGCTGAATACGAGGCCCTGCTAGCCGGTATCCGCATGTGTAAAGGCGGTCGGGGCAAGGAAAGTTGATGCCTGCTCAGATTCCCAACTCATCGTTAGCCAGTACAACGGTGACTACGAGGCCACCCATCCGGTGATGATTATGTATCTGCAGGCGGTCAAAGAGGAGGCTGGGGCATTTGATGAATTCAACCTGAGTCAAGTACCCAGATCCGAGAATAATCAGGCGGATGCACTATCCAAACTTGCATCCTCCGCCACATGTGATACGCCTAGATCAGTCTTCTGGGAAGTCATGGAAAAGAAAAGCATTGAACATGACCCCATTGGACTTCTAGATCGAAGCTCCACATGGATGGACCCCATCCGGAATTACTTGGAAGATGGCACTCTACCGGAAACCTCATCCGAAGCAGCTGCTCTTAAAAGACGAGCATTAAGCTTCGCAATGCACAACGGTGAACTGTTTCGGAAGGGTTACTTGCAGCCGCTATTCAAGTGTGTTACCCCAGAACGGGGCAAGGAAATACTGGAAGATCTTCACGCCGGCTTCTGTGGATCTCACATTGGCGGGAGGACCCTCGCCAAAAGAACCCGGCGCCAAGGATACTTTTGGCCTACACTTGAGGCGGATGCATTAGATCTGGTTGAAAAGATGCGACAAGTGCCAGAGGTTCGGCCGGTTGATTAAGGCAGCCGGCAACTGATATGACAGCTATTCACAGCCCAATTCCCTTTGCAAAATGGGGCATGGATATTTTGGGGCCATACACTCCTGCCCCAGGCGGCAGAAGATACATTTTGGTGGCTGTTGATTACTTCACCAAGTGGGTTGAGGCCGAGGCGGTAAAGGCATCAAAAACTAAGGATGTCATCTCCTTCATTTGGAGGAATGTCATCACCCGGTTCGGTGTACCAATGTCAATGGTCTTTGACAATGGCCCCCAGTTCGAAACGCCTGTCCTGAAGACTTGGTTGCAAGATCAAGGGATTTCCACTACTTTGCATCCGTTGGCCGTCCGCAAGCAACGGTCAAGTTGAAGCTTTCAACAAGCTCATCTCAAGCGGCATAAAGAAAAAGATCGAGAAGGCAGGCGGGCTTTGGGCAGAAGAGTTGACTCACGTTCTTTGGTCCATCAGAACCACTGAGAAGGGGTCAACCGGTGAAACTCCATTCCTTATGGCATTATGGCACAGAGGCGGTTCTTCCCATTGAATTATATGAGCCAACACTTCGAATCATGTTGTATGATGAAGAGGCAAATTGGGAAGCCATGCGCCTGTCTCTGGATACTCTTCCAGAAAGAAGGGGCAACGCCGCCTTGCGTCATGAAATCTACCGCCTTCGAATGACGAGGGCCTACAACAAAAAGGTGCTTAAACGCCCCCTCAAAGTTGGAGATTTTGTATTACGGAAGCTTGAAGCAACCGGTTAGGGCATACGAGCAAGGGAAACTAACCCCAAACTGGGAGGGACCCTACCGGATTTTTGAAGAAGTTAGAAAACGGCACATACCGCCTGGAAACCCAGACGAAATGCGGCTGCCTCGTACCTGGAATGTAGATAACTTGAAAAAGTACTACTTCTAAGGATTGAAATGTGAAAGCATATAATTTCCATTCATTACAATTGTATTTGCACCTGTCTAGTGCAAGAACACAGACGGAAGAACACTTGTTAAAACCACTGCTCCAAAAAGAGCAGTCATCCGGTGACACCCATCCGGGTGAATCACTGAAGAGAACAGGCTCCCTTCTGGGTGGAACATTGTTCTAGCGATCCCACAACTCAAACGGCGTTTGTCTAAAACGATTAGAGCCGTTAGAAATGATCCTTTGCATCTGGGGATTCATCCGGCAAGGACCCAAAAGAGGTCCATCCGGAAGAATGAAATTCCTAATGGGCCATCGTAATCACCTAAACGGTTTTACATCCCATCCTATATATAATTGTACCAGACGGGGCAAGGTCAGGTCAGTCACTGACCCCCATCCGGCTTCCATGAAATGACTGCCTGTCTACTGCTGGGTAAACAGGTAGCCATTTCAGGGGCATATTGTGGTATCTCTTTTTCATCCGTCTGAAATACTTGTAAAAATGCGTATATAAAAAAATGCATATATAAAAAAATTGTAAATAATAGATAGAAAATCCGACTGTGTCGGTTAATAGATTAATTAAAATGTTAACCGGACCCTTGTCCGGGAAAGATACATCGAAAATACACGGCACGCAGGCCGGTAAAAAAAAAGAGAAAATATCAATCTTGCTGTTCCTCTTGTTGCTGAGGCTGCTCCAACCCTTGAGCTTGCCCAACCTGGGTCTCAGCCGTCTGCTCCTGCAGCTGCTCCGGCTGGTTTCCCATTGGCACCCCATCCGGCTCTGACCCTAACTCCTTCTCAGCCCACTCGTCGAAAGGAGGAGGGGCAGGAGTGCCGAGTACTCGAGCTTCATAAACTTCAGAAGCATACAAGTAACGGAGGTGGAAATAGTCAAAGTCAGAGTCCGGATGGATGAGGCCCCAAGCCAGCTTCATGCGCTCCTCGCAGTCGGCTTCATTCTCTGTTATCAGGCGGTTGAGTTCCTCGTTCAGCTCTTTTTTGTGGGCCGCCTGAATATTAGTGAGTTGGACAGTCAGCTCGCTGTTCTTCTGGCAGAGGTTGGGCATTTTCCTTGTCAGCTCCTTCCAGAGCTCTGAGATCAGCCTGGAGGTCCTTAACCTTAAGCTCAAGTTCATCAACTTTCTTTTTGGCCTCATCCCCAGCCAGCACCCTCTTTCAGTAATTCCTCCTGTTGCAACTCTCTCTCTTTAGTTGCCAAATCATATTTAATAGTGTGAAATTGACTAACGTCAATTAGGTCAAGGGCACGCTTCTGAGCGTCTCTTACTTCCTCTTGCTTTTTACGCAAGGGGACTCGGAGCCCGTCCACTCTCAGCATCACCTATGGTACCAACCGGAAAAGGAGTTAAAACTAATGATGATAATACTACTCATCCGACAAAAGCAGAGCTTGAGACAAGCATAGGGCATTCGGGTTTATTTACCTCAGCAAGAAGAGAGTTGATGCGATCCAGGTTAACCTGGTGTACAGCCG